>NW_016690650.1:54567-56121 GCF_001604755.1 Lepidothrix coronata
AATTCCTGGCTGGGAGGGGGGGGAGGGGCTGGGCTGGAATTCCCAGAGAAGCTGTGGCTGCCCCTGGATCCCTGGGAGTGTCCCAGGCCGGGTTGGATTCCCTGGGATAGCGGGAGGTGTCCCTGCCCACGGAATGAGATGGGATTTGAGGTCCCTTCCCACCCCACCCATCCCACGCTGCCGCCGATCCTCTGCTCCGTGCGGCAGCCGGGGCTGCTTTCCTGGGGGAGAATCCACTTCCAAAATCCCACCCCTGGGGGGTGAATCACCCTCCCGGGGTGCCCCCTCCAGGGCTGTGCAGCCCCTCATTCCCAACACCCCAAAACTCCGGGAGCTCCTGGATCCTCTCCAGGATCCCCCCGACCCCCCTCCCTGTCCCCCGTTCCCCGGGACAGGATTTACCCCCCAATTAACACCCTGGAGGACGAACCTTAATTACCCTGCAGAGCAAACCTTAATTACCCTGCAGAGCAAACCTTAATTACCCTGCAGGGCTTAATGAGCCCTTGGGGGTGGTTAATGAGGCTTTTGGAGCCCGAGGGTGGGAGCTGGACCGGGATCGACCTCCCGGGCTGGGCAGTGACCCCCCCCAGCCCCCTCTTTTCCCCTCCCCATTCCCGCGGTGCTCTCCCGCCTCCACCTTTTCCCAGCCTCCCACAGATCCCAATCCCAGGAGTCTCCTGGAATCCCCTTTCCCGGAATCCACGTGTTTTCCCTGCTCTTCCCTTCCCAGGGCTCTCCTTCTACACGCGGGTGCTGGAGAACTGCGAGGACGAGGCGCGCTTCGACGAGGTGAGGCGGCTTCTCCTCCCCTTTTATCCCGGGAATTCCCGCTCCAGGGGAAATCCCAGGGGCTCCCTGGCCGGGTGAACAACCCCCTTCCCCCGGTTTGGGTGTGTTGTGTCCGCTCCGGGGTTTCTCCTGGGAATGGGACCCTGGGCTGTGGGGTGGGAACGGCGATTCCCTCGGGGGGGGGGGGGGTAATTAAAAAACGGGTCAAAATTCCGTGGTTTTGGCGCTGAATGTTCAGGAAACAAGTTTGTCTCTGCTGGGAAAATCCTGCTGGGCTCCTGGCTCAGCTTTTCCTTCCCTTGGAGGGGGGAAATTCCTCCTTCCTGGAGGGTTTTTCTGACCTCAGGGATCTTTGTCGGGGAGAAGGGAAAGGAAAGGGAAAGGGAGGGGAAAGGAAAGGAAAGGGAATGGAAGGAAAGGAGAAGGGAAAGGGAAAGGAAAGAAAAGGAAAGGGGAAAGGGGAAAGGGAAAGGAAAGGAAAGGAATGGGGAAAGGAAAAGGGAAAGGAAAGGAAGGGAGAAGGGAATGGAAAGGAAAGGGGAAAGGGAATGGAAAGGAAAGGAGAAGGGAAAGGAAAGGAAAGGAGAAGGGAAAGGAAAGGAAAGGAGAAGGGAAAGGAAAGGAGAAAGGAAAGGAAAGGGGAAAGGAATGGGAAGGAGAAGGGAATGGGAAGGAGAAGGGAATGGGAAGGAGAAGGGAATGGGAAGGAGAAGGGAATGGGAAGGAGAAGGGAATGGGAAGGAGAAGGGAATGGAAAGGAAA
>NW_016690650.1:56758-59167 GCF_001604755.1 Lepidothrix coronata
AAGGAAAGGAGAAGGGAAAGGAAAAGAAAGGGGAAAGAGAAAGGAAAGGAAAAGTGAAAGGAGAAGGGAATGGAAAGGAAAAGGGAAAGGAAAGGAGAAAGGGAAAGGAAAGCAGAAAGGAAAGGAAAAGTGAAAGGAAAGAGGGAAGGAAGGGAAAGGGGAAAGGAGAATGGAGTAAGGAAAGGGGAAAGGAAAAGAGGAAGGGAAAGGAAAGAGGGAAGGGAAGGAAAGGGGAGAGGAAGGAAAGGAGAAAGGAAATCCTTTTTAAGCCCAAACCACCAACCTCCACATTCCTTCCTGACCAATTGAGCCAAATCCAGGGAATTCGCAGCAGAATTCCCACCCCAACCCCTTTCCAAAGCCTGGCCCTGAAAAGCTGGGGCTACACCAGGAAGGGATGGACCAAAGGCTGGGCCTGGAGATCTCGGAGCTCTTTTCCAGCCCTAAGGATTCCCTGATTTCTGACGGCGGCACAAACTCCCCTGGGTTTGCAGTTCCCGGGATTCCGGGCAGAACTCCCAAATTCCACCAGTGGCTCCAGGCAGGTGGGTCCCTCTGGAGCTGGAATTGGGCAGGGGAGCTCCTGGGATGTTCCAGGGCACAGCAGGTGGGAATATTTTCCCTGGGGTTTCCCACGGGGGAGCAGCGGATGGGCCGGGGCTGGAAAATCCCTGGATGCAGAAAGGTCTCGGCCCGGCCGTTCCGTGGGATTCCCGGGAGCTTTTCCAGCCACTGCGCTTCCCAAAGGCCCTTTTCCGTTATTTTGCTTCCCGAGAAACCCCTAAATCGGCCACGCAGCGAGGAGAGGACGGAATTTTTTCCAAGGAAGGTTAAAAACCCCCCCAAAACAGGAGCTGTGTCCGGGGGAGAGATTTGGGAGGGGCTCCCAAAATCCCTCAGGCTCCCGCTCCCAGTCGGGTTTGGGGGAGCAGGAAAGATCCCAGGCCTGGACATTCCAGGGAATTGGGGGGAGCTGGGACAGTGCCAGGATGTCACAGGATCCTTAGGGATGGTTCAGGTTGGAAAAACCCTTGGAGATCACGGAATCCAAGCATTCCCAGCGCTTCCAAGGCCACCCCTGACCCATGTCCCCAAGGGGCACATCCACAGGGATCTGAGATCCCCCCGGGAATGGCGACTCCAGCCCTGCCCTGGGAAGTTCATTCCAGTGTTTAACCACCATTTCCATGTGGGAATTGTTCCCAATATCCCACCTGAGCCTGCCCTGGCCCAGCTGGAGGCCGTTCCCTCTCCTCCTGTCCCTTGTTCCCTGGGAATTGGGACCCCTGTCCAGGAATTCTGGAGTGGGAAAAGGTCCCTCCTGATCCCTCTTTTCCCTGGAATGAGCTCCTTCCCAGCTCCCTCAGATATTCCAGGTTTTCCAGCCCCTTCCCAGCTCCCTCAGATATTCCAGGTTTTCCAGCCCCTTCCCAACTCCCTCAGATATTCCTGCTGCTCCAGCCCCTTCCCAGCTCCCTCAGCCATTCCCAGTTCTCCAACCCCTTCCCAGCTCCCTCAGCCATTCCCAGATTTCCAGCCCCTTCCCAGCTCTCTCAGCCATTCCCGGTTCTCCAGCCCCTTCCCAGCTCCGTGGAGCTGCTGAGGCTCCACAAACACCGGGAAGCACCGGGAGGATCCCGGCAGGAATCTTGTCCCTGCTGCTTGGGCTTCTAGGCTCAAGCTCAGAACAGCCGGAATTCCTGATCCGGGAGGAGCAGCTTCTCCCAAAGGGAACGATCCCTGCTGGGCCTGGGGGCACCAGGGGGAGGTTTGGGGAATCCTTATCCCTGGGAAGATGGAAAATCCCTGTGGAAGTGGCCCTTGGGGACACGGGGCCGGGATGTGGCCTCGGCGCTGCCGGTTGGACTCCACGGCCTCCGGGGGATTTCCCGACCTAAACCCCTCCTCGATCCCGATAATTTTGGGATTGCTGCTGCCTCTGTGGACCGATCCAACCCCTGGGAACGGGGAATGGGAGCGGCCGGAGGGAACGGGCAGGGAAGGGCAGGGCTGGGCTGGCTCCCGGGGTGGGAATTTGGGATCCATCCCCTGCGGAACCGGCGGCTCTTCCTCTGCCATTCCGGTGTTTTTCTCCCGTTTCCTTCCCTGACTCAGCACAAGGGAATGAAAAAGGGCACAAAAATAGCTGGGAAGGGAGGGCTGGCTCCGGAGAGCCCTCGATTCCTGCCGGGAATGCGGCTGGATCAGCCATTTCCCAGCAGGGTTTTAAGTGTGGATCCACCGGGAGCGACTCAGGGATCAGCCTGAGGGGATCATTCCATGGAACTCTGGGATGGGTTGGGTGGGAAGGGGCCTCAAATCCCATCCCATTCCAGGGGCAGGGACACCTCCCGCTATCCCAGGGGATCCAACCCGGCCTTGGACACTGCCAGGGATCCAGGGGCAGCC
>NW_016690650.1:63248-64637 GCF_001604755.1 Lepidothrix coronata
GGAGGAGGAGGAGGAGGAGGAGAAGGACAAACAAAGCCAGGGAGAGCAGGGGGGGGTTGGAAAGAGGATCCCTGGGCTCCGTGTGAATAATTCACGTGCAGCCGATCGGGTGCCATCGATCCAAGCCCTGGATAAAGGCGGGACACCTGATCCAGGCCCCCCTGGAATACCGGAGGGAGCAGCCAGGCCACGGCCCCGGGGCTCTCTTTGTTCCCTGCCTGCACTAATTAGGTGTAAGCTGAGCCTTGGCCGGTCCCAGTGCGGTGCCTCGGCCCCTGACTGGTTCATACTGGTTGCCCAGAGGGGCTCTGGGATGAGGGAGCATTCCCAGGATGCTGTGCGTCCGTGTGCCCATGGAAAGGGATGTGGGAGATACATAAACACGGCCCAGCAGAGCCACCAGGCCAGGACGTGTCTCCGGCCCCTGGATTGGGAATTCTCAGGCTGGGAGATGCTCCAAAACACAGCCACATCTCCCAGGGTGTCCCATCCCAGCCAGGCTTCATCCAGGGGGGGAAATCCAGGCTGGAAACGCTCCACGCAAGAGGAGGGGCAAGAATTGTGGAGTCTTTTCACGCCCAGGACAGGGATCAATAATTGTGGGTCTTTCACACCCAGGACAGGGATCAATAATTTTGGGGTCTTTTCACACCCAGGACAGGGATCAATAATTTTGGGGCCTCCACATCCAAAGGCTCCACACGAGAATAGGATCAATAATTCTGGGTCTTTCACACCCAGGACAGGGATCAATAATTTGGATCAATAATTGTGGGTCTTTTCACACCCAGGACAGGGATCAATAATTGTGGGGTCTTTTCACACCCAGGACAGGGATCAATAATTTGGGTCTTTTCACACCCAGGACAGGGATCAATAATTGTGGGGCCTCCACACCCAAATGCCCCCCCCCCCAAGAATAGGATCAATAATTGTGGGTCTTCCAAACCAAGAGAAGGATCAATAATTTTGGGGCCTCCACATCCAAAGGCTCCACATGAGAACAGGATCAATAATTGTGGGTCTTTTCACACCCAGGACAGGGAGATCAATAGCTGTGGATCTTCCACACCCAGGAGAAGGATCAATAATTTGGGTCTTTTCACACCCAGGACAGGGATCAATAATTGTGGGGCCTCCACATCCAAATGCCCCCCCCCCAAGAATAGCATCAATTATTGTGGGTCTTCCAGAGCCAAGAGAAGGATCAATAATTGTGGGGCCTCCACATCCAAAGGCTCCACACGAGAATAGGATCAATAATGGGGGATCTTTCACACCCAGGAGAAGGATCAATAATTTTGGGGTCTTTCACAGCCAGGACAGGGATCAATAATTGTGGGGCCTCCACATCCAAATGCCCCCTCAAAGAATAGGATCAATAACTGT
>NW_016690651.1:0-2323 GCF_001604755.1 Lepidothrix coronata
ATCCCATAAAATCCCTCGGGATATTCCCGAGTTCACCATCCCATAAAACCCCTCGGGATATTCCCGAGTTCACCATCCCATAAAACCCCTCGGGATATTCCCGAGTTCACCATCCCATAAAACCCCTTGGGATATTCCCAAATTCACCATCCCAATGCTCAAAACTCGGATTGTGGGAGGCCAAAATCCTGGGATTGCAGCACCAGCGTGTCTGGCGGCTTCTCCTCGTGCTCCTGCCTCTGCCATTCCCTGATTTCTGGATTTTCCCAGCTTTCCATGGCGTTCCCAGCCCGGAGCCTGACGATGTGCGAGGTGGTCGGGCAGGAATATCCCGAGTTTTCATCCTCAAAACTTGGGCTGTGAGTGGCCCAAATCCCTCAGGATTGGAGCTCCAGCTCCTCCCTCCACTGCCTCTCACTCTCCTCCCTCAGCCATTCCCTGACTTCCATCTTTTCCCTGTTTCCCTGCTGTTCCCAGCCCAGAGCCTGACCCTGTGCGAGGTGTTTGGGCAGGAACATCCCGAGTGCTCAGCCATTCCCTGACTCCCATCTTTTCCCTGTTTCCCTGCCGTTCCCAGCCCAGAGCCTGACCACGTGCGAGGTGTGCGGGCAGGAATATCCCGAGTTCATCCTTCTAAAGCTCCACAGGAGGGTTTGGGGTTGCCAAAATCCCCCAGGATTGGATCAGCAGCACATCCTCCCTCAGCCATTCCCTGACTTCCATCTTTTCCCTGTTTCCCTGCCATTCCCAGCCCAGAGCCTGACCCCTGTGAGGTGTGCGGGCAGGAATATCCCAAGTTCATCCTTCTAAAGCTCCACAGGAGGGTTTGGGGTTGCCAGAATCCCCCAGGATTGGATCAGCAGCACATCCTCCCTCAGCCATTCCCTGACTTCCATCTTTTCCCTGTTTTCCCTGCCGTTCCCAGCCCAGAGCCTGACCACGTGCGAGGTGTGTGGGCAGGAATATCCCGAGTTCATCCTTCTCATGCTCCACAGGAGGGTTTGGGGTTGCCCAAATCCCTCGGGATTGGATCACCAGCTCCTCCCTCCACTGCCTCTCACTCTCCTCCCTCAGCCATTCCCTGACTTCCATCTTTTCCCTGTTTTCCTGCCGTTCCCAGCCCAGAGCCTGACCCCTGTGAGGTGTGCAGGCAGGAACATCCCGAGTGCTCAGCCATTCCCTGACTTCCATCTTTTCCCTGTTTCCCTGCCGTTCCCAGCCCAGAGCCTGACCCTGTGCGAGGTGTTTGGGCAGGAACATCCCGAGTGCTCAGCCATTCCCTGACTTCCATCTTTTCCCTGTTTTCCTGCCGTTCCCAGCCCAGAGCCTGACCACGTGCGAGGTGTGCGGGCAGGAACATCCCGAGTGCTCAAAAGTTGGGTTGTGAGTGGCCCAGATCCCCCAGGATTGGATCACCAGCACATCCTCCCTCAGCCATTCCCTGACTTCCATCTTTTCCCTGTTTTTCCTGCCGTTCCCAGCCCAGAGCCTGACCACGTGCGAGGTGTGCGGCGCCTGCTTCGAGACGCGCAAGGGGCTGTCGAGCCACGCGCGCTCCCACCTGCGCCAGCTGGGCGTGGCCGAGTCGGAGAGCAGCGGGGCCCCCATCGACCTCCTCTACGAGCTCGTGCGCCACAAGGGCAAGGCCGACGGGGCCCCCTCCGCCCTCGTCCCGCCCCTGGCCAAGAAATCCTCCGGCTCCCCCAAGGAGCCCGGGGCCGCCCCCCGGCCGGCGCTGCTGGCGCTGGCCAAGGCCGAGCGCCCGCCCGAGGGGGCCGTCAACAAAGCCATCAAATCCCCGCCGG
This sequence comes from Lepidothrix coronata, assembly GCF_001604755.1. NCBI lineage: Eukaryota > Metazoa > Chordata > Aves > Passeriformes > Pipridae > Lepidothrix > Lepidothrix coronata. The sequence goes on from NW_016690651.1 coordinate 1,806, forward strand.
GCTTCGCCAAGGCCCTGGCCCAGCCCGGCTCCCCCGTGCTGAAGAAGGTGCCGCCGGCGCTGGGGGGGTCCCCGTCTCCCAAGAATCCCGAGGAGAAGAGCTCCAAGCTGGCGCTGAGCCCGCTGCCGGGGTCGCCCACGGCCCAGTGGCCGCAGGACGAGGACGGGCCCCTCAACTTGAGTGAGTTCCGCCGGTTTTCCTGGGCTTTCCCGCTTTTCCGAGGGGTGGGGGGGTGTCCCTGGCCTCTCCCCTCCTCTCCCTGCTTGGTTGTGACTGTCTCGGTCTTCCCTGTCGACGGGCATTCCCACTGGGATTTCGGGAAAGCCGCTGCCTCTCCGCCCTCCCAGCCCTTCCCGTCTCTTCCCTGGTTCTCCCGACTGCTCCGGGTGGGCTGGAGCGCCCTCGGCTGCTCCCGATCCCGATAAATCCGAATCCCGACACGGCGGGTTTGGCTGGCATCGCATTCCCACATTTCCCGCTCCTGGAAAGCCTCTGGGAATCAGCAGCTCCTGGGAATC
>NW_016690651.1:3551-6481 GCF_001604755.1 Lepidothrix coronata
CAGCTTTAAGGCCTGAATCCCTTCAGACCCCAGGGCCGGGGAATTACCAGCGTTCAACCCCACTTCCAGCCTTCGGGATCATCCTCATCCGCCCCCTGGGCACCACAGGAAATCAGTTAAAACCCAGAATTCCCAACAGCATTTCCTGGGATGCCCCTGGTCGGTTTATTTCCCTAAATTCCTTTCGCCATCGCTCCCAAACTCAATCCCACATTTATCCCCAACCTCATCCCAGTTAATTACACAATAGTTAATTGTCTTGGGGTCAGGGTGGGCAGGAGGCAGCGGGAATTCCAGGCAGTTTTCCCTCTGGAATCCCACTCTCTCCGCAGTGTCGGGGTCAGAGCCGGCGCGGCTTTTGTGGGGAATTCTTTGAGAAATTCCATTTGCTATCGCTCCCAAACCCAATCCCACATTTATCCCAGTTAATTACACGATAGTTAATTGTCTGGGGATCGGGGTGGGCAGGAGGCAGCGGGAATTCCAGGCAGTTCTCCCTCTGGAACGCCGCTCTCTCTCCGCAGCGTCGGGGTCGGAGCCGGCGCGCGACATCCGCTGTGAGAAATTCCTTTCGCCATCGCTCCCAAACCCAATCCCACATTTATCCCCAACCTCGTCCCAGTTAATTACACGATAGTTAATTGTCTTGGGATCGGGGTGGGCAGGAGGCAGCGGGAATTCCGGGCAGTTCTCCCTCTGGAACGCCGCTCTCTCTCCGCAGCGTCGGGGTCGGAGCCGGCGCGCGACATCTGCTGTGAGAAATTCCATATCGCTCCCAAACCCAATCCCACCTTTATCCCAGTTAATTACACAATAGTTAATTGTCTGGGGATTGGGGTAGGCAGGAGGCAGCCAGAATTCCGGGGTGGGCAGGAGGCAGCCGGAATTCCGGGCAGTTCTCCCTCTGGAATCCCACTCTCTCCGCAGCGTCAGGGTCGGAGCTGGTGCTCAACATCCACTGCGAGAAATTCCATTTGCCGTCGCTCCCAAACCCAATCCCACATTTATCCCAGTTAATTACACAATAGTTAATTGTCTTGGGGTCAGGGTAGGCAGGAGGCAGCGGGAATTCCGGGCAGTTCTCCCTCTGGAATCCCACTCTCTCCGCAGCGTCAGGGTCGGAGCTGGCGCAGCTTTTGTGTGGAATTCTTTGAGAAATTCCATTTGCCATCGCTCCCAAACCCAATCCCACCTTTATCCCAGTTAATTACACAATAGTTAATTGTCTTGGGGTCAGGGTAGGCAGGAGGCAGCGGGAATTCCGGGCAGTTCTCCCTCTGGAACGCCGCTCTCTCTCCGCAGCGTCGGGGTCGGAGCCGGCGCGCGACATCCACTGTGAGAAATTCCATATCGCTCCCAAACCCAATCCCACCTTTATCCCAGTTAATTACACGATAGTTAATTGTCTGGGGATCGGGGTGGGCAGGAGGCAAACGGAATTCCGGGGTGGGCAGGAGGCAGCCGGAATTCCGGGCAGTTCTCCCTCTGAAACGCCGCTCTCTCTCCGCAGCGTCGGGGTCGGAGCCGGCGCAGCTTTTGTGGGGAATTCTTTGAGAAATTCCATTTACCGTCGCTCCCAAACCCAATCCCACGTTTATCCCAGTTAATTACACGATAGTTAATTGTCTTCAGGAAGGGGAGAGGGGATGGCAATATTTGTGCAGTTGGAATTCCGGGCAGTTCTCCCTCTGGAATCCCACTCTCTCCGCAGCGTCGGGGTCGGAGCTGGCGCAGCTTTTGTGTGGAATTCTTTGAGAAATTCCATTTGCCATCACTCCCAATCCCACGTTTATCCCAGTTAATTACACGATAGTTAATTGTCTGGGGTGGGCAGGAGGCAACCGGAATTCCGGGCAGTTCTCCCTCTGGAACGCCGCTCTCTCTCCGCAGCGTCGGGGTCGGAGCCGGCGCGCGACATCCGCTGTGAGAAATTCCATATCGCTCCCAAACCCAATCCCACCTTTATCCCAGTTAATTACACGATAGTTAATTGTCTTGGGGTCAGGGTAGGCAGGAGGCAACCGGAATTCTGGGGTGGGCAGGAGGCAGTGGGAATTCCGGGCAGTTCTCCCTCTGGAACGCTGCTCTCTCTCCGCAGCGTCGGGGTCGGAGCCGGCGCGCGACATCCGCTGCGAGTTCTGCGGGGAGTTCTTCGAGANCATTCCCACATTTCCCGCTCCTGGAAAGCCTCTGGGAATCAGCAGCTCCTGGGAATCACAGTCCTGGTGCTTCCACGTCCCTCCTGGGAATCACAGCCCTGGTGCTTCCCTGTCCCTCCTGGGAATCACAGCCCTGGTGCTTCCATGTCCCTCCTGGGAATCACAGCCCTGGTGCTTCCACATCCCTCCTGGGAATCACAGTCCTGGTGCTTCCACATCCCTCCCGGGAATCACATCCCTGGTGCTTCCACATCCCTCCTCATGCCCAAGTTCCTTATCAGTGACTTATTCCCACACCTTGGCCCCAACATGGCTTTCCTGGCAGCATCCGGCTCTTCCCGCCTTTTCCCGGAGCGCTGCGTCTTCCCGGGAATGTTTCATCCGCAGCTCCGAGGGCTGTTGGGATTCTTGGGCTCGTTAGTTCCTCCTCCTCATTCCCAGGCTTTCCCAGGAAGCCCATCCCACCGGTGGCAGCACCAGCAGGCCCTGCTCCCCTGGGAATCGCTGCTCCGCTGGGAATCTCGGCTCCAGTGGGAATCATTTCCTGCAGTAACCCGGAAAACAGCATCCAAATATTTGCTGTATCCGCCCATTCCCTCGTTCCAGGGGCAGCTTTAAGGCCTGAATCCCTTCAGACCCCATGGCCGGGGATTTCCCAGCCTTCAACCCCACTTCCAACCCTCGGGATCATCCTCATCCACCCCCTGGGCACCACAGGAAATCAGTTAAAACCCCAGAATTCCCAACAGCATTTCCTGGGATGCCCCTGGT
>NW_016690651.1:10861-13141 GCF_001604755.1 Lepidothrix coronata
GCTCTCTCTCCGCAGCGTCGGGGTCGGAGCCGGCGCGCGACATCCGCTGCGAGTTCTGCGGGGAGTTCTTCGAGAACCGGAAAGGTCTGTCGAGCCACGCGCGCTCCCACCTGCGCCAGATGGGGGTCACCGAGTGGTACGTCAACGGCTCCCCCATCGACACCCTCCGAGAGATCCTCAAGCGCCGCCGCGGCGGGAATCCCAATCCCGCCGGGAACCCCGCCGGCCCCAAGGCCGTGGCCAAGAGCCTGCTGGGCACCCTGGGACCGCTGGAGCCGCGCGGGCCGGCAGAGCTGCACATTCCCGCCCTGGGGAAGAAGGTCCCGCCACCCGGCAGCCCCCCGGGGCCGTCTCCCACCTCGTCCCCGCCTCCCACCGCCCGGAAGATGTTTCCAGGCCTTTCTCCTCCCTCCTTGCAGAAGAAACTCAAGCCAGAGCAGCTGAGGGTGGAGATCAAGCGGGAGCTGATGGCCGGAGGGATCCACGGGGAGCCGCATCCGTCGGATCGCGCCTGGTCCCCCCGGGAGGAGATGTCGCCCCTGAACCTCTGTGAGTGACCCCCCCCGCCCCGGGAAGGGGGATGTGCTGGATCTGGGGGCTCATCCCAGGGATNTCCACCCCCTGGGCACCACAGGAAATCAGTTAAAACCCAGAATTCCCAACAGCATTTCCTGGGATGCCCCTGGTCGGTTTATTTCCCTAAATTCCATTCGCCATCGCTCCCAAACTCAATCCCACATTTGTCCCCAACCTCGTCCCAGTTAATTGCACAACAGCTAATTGTCTGGGGATCGGGGTGGGCAGGAGGCAGCCGGAATTCCGGGCAGTTCTCCCTCTGGAATCCCACTCTCTCCGCAGTGTTGGGGTCAGAGCCGGCGCGGCTTTTGTTTGGAATTCTTTGAGGAATTCCATTTGCCGTCGCTCCCAAACCCAATCCCACATTTATCCCAGTTAATTACACAATAGTTAATTGTCTGGGGATCAGGGTGGGCAGGAGGCAGCCGGAATTCCAGGCAGTTCTCCCTCTGGAACGCCGCTCTCTCTCCGCAGCGTCGGGGTCGGAGCCGGCGCGGCTTTTGTGAAATTCCATTTGCCGTCACTCCCAAACCCAATCCCACCTTTATCCCAGTTAATTACACGACAGTTAATTGTCTGGGGATTGGGGTGGGCAGGAGGCAGCCGGAATTCCGGGGTAGGCAGGAGGCAGCTGGAATTCCGGGCAGTTCTCCCTCTGGAACGCCGCTCTCTCTCCGCAGCGTCGGGGTCGGAGCCAGCGCGCGACATCCGCTGTGAGAAATTCCTTTCACCATCGCTCCCAAACCCAAACCCAATCCCACATTTATCCCAGTTAATTACACAATAGTTAATTGTCTCCAGGAAGGGGAGAGGGGATGGCAATATTTGTGCAGTTGGAATTCCGGGCAGTTCTCCCTCTGGAACGCCGCTCTCTCTCCGCAGCGTCGGGGTCGGAGCCGGCGCGTGACATCCGCTGTGAGAAATTCCATATCGCTCCCAAACCCAATCCCACATTTATCCCAGTTAATTACACAATAGTTAATTGTCTGGGGATCGGGGTGGGCAGGAAGCAACCGGAATTCCGGGCAGTTTTCCCTCTGGAATCCCACTCTCTCCGCAGTGTCGGGGTCGGAGCCGGCGCGGCTTTTGTGGGGAATTCTTTGAGAAATTCCATTTGCCGTCGCTCCCAAACCCAATCCCACCTTTATCCCAGTTAATTACACGACAGTTAATTGTCTGGGGATCGGGGTGGGCAGGAGGCAGCCAGAATTCCAGGGTGGGCAGGAGGCAGCGGGAATTCCAGGCAGTTCTCCCTCTGGAACGCTGCGTCGGGGTCGGAGCCGGCGCGGCTTTTGTGAAATTCCATTTGCCGTCGCTCCCAAACCCAATCCCACATTTATCCCAGTTAATTACACGACACCTCATTGTCTGGGGATCAGGGTGGGCAGGAGGCAGCGGGAATTCCGGGCAGTTCTCCCTCTGGAACGCTGCTCTCTCTCCGCAGCGTCGGGGTCGGAGCCGGCGCGCGACATCCGCTGTGAGAAATTCCATATCGCTCCCAAACCCCATCCCACCTTTATCCCAGTTAATTACACAATAGTTAATTGTCTGGGGATCGGGGTGGGCAGAAGGCAGCGGGAATTCCGGGCAGTTCTCCCTCTGGAACGCCGCTCTCTCTCCGCAGCGTCGGGGTCGGAGCCGGCGCGCGACATCCGCTGCGAGTTCTGCGGGGAGTTCTTCGAGAACCGGAAAGGTCTGTCGAGC
>NW_016690651.1:17130-18806 GCF_001604755.1 Lepidothrix coronata
CCTCCCCTCCCTCCTCAGATCATTCCATAGGGTGGGATCCATCCCCTCCCTCCCCTCTGACCCCGCCGTCCCCGCAGCCTCCCGGGCCGACCCTGTGCGCGACATCCGCTGCGAGTTCTGCGGGGAGTTCTTCGAGAACCGCAAGGGGCTGTCGAGCCACGCGCGCTCCCACCTGCGCCAGATGGGGGTCACCGAGTGGTCCGTCAACGGCTCCCCCATCGACACCCTCCGGGAGATCCTCAGGAAGAAATCCAAGCCCTGCCTCATCAAGAAGGAGCCGCTGGCGCCCGGCCTGGAGCCCCCCAAGGCGCTGGGGGAGGACGGGCTGGACCCCAAGCCCCCGGCGGTGCCGGCCGGGAAGGTGCTGCCGGGGCTGGCGCTGTCCCCGCTGGGCGGGCGGCCGGGCAAGCCGGGGGGGGCCCTGGCGCTGACCCCCCTGGGAGCCAAAAATCCCGGAGCCTTCCTGGCTCCCAAGCGGCCGCTTCCCGACGACCGGCTGGGCCCCCACGGGGAATCCAAGCACAAGGCCTTCGGCCCCCCCGAGCTGCCCTTCAAGGCCAAGGCTCTGCACGACAAGGCCTGTGAGTGAGGGGGGGGAATTCCCGAGGGGATCCCTGCGATGGGATGGGATGGGCCGGGATGGGAAGCGCGGAGAGGGAGGGGGAGGTTTGGGATCGGGGCGGCCCCTGGGCCGGGTGAGCCTCTGGAGTGGGGGGTTCCCCTGCCAGCAGGTCCCCAGCTGGTAGATCACTGCCCCAGGAGTGATCCAGAGGTGGAAAACTGGGAATTTGGATCCCGTGGAGGATTTTAAATACCATCCCTGATTCCCATTATCCCGCAGCCTCCGAGGCTCTGGGGATTCCTGTTCCCCCTGGTGTCCCTGTCCCTCTGTGTGTCCCTGTGTCCCCCTGGCAATCCCATATCCCCCCTAATTCCCGTTATCCCGCAGCCTCCGAGACTCTGGGGATTCCTGTTCCCCCAGGTGTCCCTGTCCCCCCGTGTGTCCCTGTGTCCCCCGGCTATCCCATATCCCTCCTAATTCCCATTATCCCGCAGCCTCCGAGGCTCTGGGGATTCCTGTTCCCCCATTCCCCCTGGTGTCCCTGTCCCTCTGTGTGTCCCTGTGTCCCCCGGCTATCCCATATCCCCCCTAATTCCCGTTATCCCGCAGCCTCCGAGGCTCTGGGGATTCCTGTTCCCCCATTCCCTCAGGTGTCCCTGTCCCTCTGCGTGTCCCTGTGTCCCCCTGGCAATCCCATATCCCCCCTAATTCCCGTCATCCCGCAGCCTCCGAGGTGTGCTGTGAGCCTGTCCCCTATCCCATGTCCCATATAACTCCCATTATCCTGCAACCTCCAAGGCATCCTGTGAGCCTGTCCCGTATCCCATATCCCATATCCCATGTAATTCCTGTTATCCTGCAGCCTCCAAGGCATCCTGTGAGCCTGTCCCGTATCTCATATCCCATATAACTCCCATTATCCTGCAACCTCCAAGGCATCCTGTGAGCCTGTCCCGTATCCCATATCCCATATCCCATGTAATTCCTGTTATCCTGCAGCCTCCAAGGCATCCTGTGAGCCTGTCCCGTATCTCATATCCCATATCCCATGTAATTCCTGTTATACTGCAGCCTCCAACGCATCCTGTGAGCCTGTCCCGTATCTCATATCCCA
>NW_016690651.1:21416-24744 GCF_001604755.1 Lepidothrix coronata
CAAGTGCAGGTGGGAGCCCCCCTGAGCCACAGGGAGCCACAGGGAGGCACAGGGAACCACAGGGATACACAGGGAGCCACAGGGATACACAGGGATACACAGGGAGTCACGGGGATACACAGGGAGCCACAGGGATACACAGGGAGCCACAGGGAGCCACAGGGAGCCACAGGGATACACTGGGATCCACAGGGAGGCACAGGGATACACAGGGAGGCACAGGGATACACTGGGATACACAGGGAGTCACAGGGATACACAGGGAGCCACAGGGATACACAGGGAGGCACAGGGATACACTGGGATACACAGGGAGTCACAGGGATACACAGGGAGCCACAGGGATACACAGGGAGGCACAGGGATACACAGGGAGCCACAGGGAACCACATGGATACACAGGGAGACACAGGGATACACAGGGAGACTCAGGCAGACACAGGTATCCACGGGGAGCCACGGGGATACACACGGATACACAGGGAGACACAGGGATACACAGGGAACCACAGGGAACCACAGGGAGCCACAGGGAACCACAGGGACACACAGGGATACACAGGGATACACAGGGAAGACACAGGGAGGCACAGGGATACACAGGGATACACAGGGATACACAGAGAGACACAGGGAGGCACAGGGATACACAGGGAGGCACAGGGATACAGAGGGAGCCACAGGGAGACACAGGGAGAGACAGGGATACACTGGGATACACAGGGATGCACAGGGAGCCACAGGGATACACAGGGAGACAGAGGGATACACAGAGAACCACAGGGATGCACAGGGATACACAGGAACACACAGGGATACACAGGGAGTCACAGGGATACACAGGGAACCACAGGGAGGCACAGGGATACACAGGGAGCCATAGGGATCCACAGGGATACACAGGGATCCACAAGGATACACAGGGAGACACAGGGATACACAGGGATCCACAAGGATACACAGGGAACTACAGGGATACACAGGGATCCACAGGGATACACAGGGATCCACAAGGATACACAGGGAGACACAGGGATACACAGGGAACCACAGGGATACACAGGGAACTACAGGGATACACAGGGATACACAGGGATCCACAGGGATGCACAGGGAACCACAGGGAGGCACAGGGATACACAGGGATACACAGGGATACACAGGGATACACAGGGATCCACAGGGATACACAGGAATACACAGGGAACCACAGGGATACACAGGGAGCCACAGGGATACACAGGGAGCCACAGGGATACACAGGGATACACAGGAATACACAGGGATACACAGGGAGCCACAGGGAGCCACAGGGATACACAGGAATACACAGGGATACACAGGGATGCACAGGGAACCGCTGCCCAGCCACCTCATCCCTCTTTTTGGGATGCTTGGAGGCTCTGGGTGTCTCTGTCCTGTCCATATCCCATCCCTGATTCCTGTTATCCCTCAGCTTCAGAGGCTCTGGGTGTTCCTGCATCCCTCTGGATGTCCCTAATCCCATTCCCTGATCCCGACATTCCCTGGCAACCTCGGAGGCTCTGGGTGTCCCCGTGTCCCTCTGTGTGTCCCTGTCCCCCCCTGTATCCCATCCCTAATTCCCAATATTCTCCCTCATCTCTGCCTATCCCTGTATCCCATCCCTAATTCCCAATATTCCCCCTCAGCTCTGGCTATCCCTGTATCCCATCCCTAATTCCCAATATTCCCCCTCAGCTCTGGCTATCCCTGTATCCCATCCCTAATTCCCATTGTCCCTCAGCTCTGGCTATCCCTGTATCCCAACCCTAATTCCCGTTCTCCCTCATCTCTGGCTGTATCCTATCCCTAATTCCCGTTCCCCCTCATCTCTGGCTATCCCTGTATCCCATCCCTAATTCCCATTGTCCCTCAACTCTGGCTATCCCTGAATCCCATCCCTCATTCCCAATATTCCCCCTCATCTCTGGTTATCCCTGTATCCCATCCCTCATTCCCATTCCCCCTCATCTCTGGCTATCCCTGTATCCCATCCCTCATTCCCAACATTCTCCCGGCTGCCTCATCCCCGTTTTTTGGGGGAGCTGACGCGGCGTCTCCGCAGGTTCTGCGAGGTGGAATTCCAGGGCCCGCTGTCGATCCAGGAGGAGTGGGTGCGGCACCTCCAGCGGCACATCCTGGACATGAATTTCTCCAAGGCGGATCCGCTGCGGAGCGAGGCCCCGGCGCCCCCCGAGCCCCCCGCCCTGGCCGAGGCCCAGTAGTGCCAATTCCGGAGCCGATTCCGGAGCCGGCACAGGGACATCCTCACCCCCCCTTCCCGCTCCCGCAGCCCGGAGGTTTTGGGAAAAGGGGGCCGGGGGGGGCCCCGATCGCTGCCTTCGCCCCTCCGGAGCGTTCCCCCCTCTGGTCCCGGGGATGAGCTCTGGGGGGGGGGGAGACCCCCAATCCCGGCCACAATCCCGGCCACAAGCACTACATGGATCGCGGGGCGGAGCCTCGGGAACGCCCCGGGAATCCCCCGGGATCGCGCGGGCGGCGCTCGGGAATCCGGCGCCGGATCGGGGTTCGGGAACGACTCGACGCCGGGACGGGGGAGTGGGGGAGGCCGAACTTCCCCCCCTCCCTTCCTCGCTTCCCAAAATCCGTGTTTTTTAACCCAAAGAACAAACGGTGTCGCCTTTCCCGGTGGCGATTCGGGGCCGGAGGGAATTCCGGGCGCGTTCCCGGAAAACGCTGTGGATTTTGTACATGACCCTTCGAGTTCCTGTATATTCGAGTTTTTCCATAGGCGCCGGTCGGATTTAGTGGCGCGTAGATGTCGGAATCCCTCGGTTCCGGGGTTGCATGTTCCCAAAATCCCCTTTTCCCGCACCAAAACGCCGCCGCCTCCCTCCCGCCTCTTCCCACCGCGGCCAAACGAAAATCCCACCGGATTCTCCCCCCTCCTCCCGCCGCCCATTCCCGGGAATTTCTCCGCGGGGCAGCGGCGGGTGAGACCCACCAGTGGGAGCTGGGAAATCCCTGGGGAATTCCGGCATTCCCACCCGGAACCGGCCGTGGCGGCGCCGGGAGGATTCGGCTCAGTTTTCCCCCTTTCCCAGTTTTTTCCCGGTTCCGCCGTTGCTTTGTTGTTTTTTTCCCGGTTTTTTCCTCGTCCCAGCTCCATAGACCCGACTTTTTTAAACCCTAGACTTGTGTAGAAAAAAGGAATATTCGTTTTTATTTGGGAATCCCGAAACTTCCGAATTTTGGAAGGAATTTTAACGGATAAATATTTTTTTTCTGTCTTTTTTTTTTTTTTTTTTTTTTTTTTTTTTCTTTTTTTTTCTTTTTTTTTTTTTTT
>NW_016690651.1:26964-28005 GCF_001604755.1 Lepidothrix coronata
CAGGGTGTGGCCTCAACCCCAGGAAAAAATGGACACTGGGATCGGGGTGTGGCCTCGACCCCAGGGAAGGGGACGCTGAGGTCGGGATGTGGCCTCGTGACCTGGATTGAGGGGACATGGATTGGGATGAGGCCACGTCTCGGGGATGTTGGGACCTGGATGTGACTTGGGATCCAGGGCCATGGATCAGGACGTGGCCGTGTCCCCAGGGAAGGGGGGCAGGAGGCTGCGGCGCATCCCTGTCCCCTGGGAATGGTGACATCGGGATGTCGGGATCTGTCCGCGACCCCGGGACATGGGGACACGAGGGGTGGGGCCCCTCAAGACACACCCCGTGATGGCCACACCCACGGGTGACACACGTGGGGGGGTCCCTCGTGTGTCCCCCACCAAACGTGACACACACGTGATACAGGTGACACACACCTGGCACACACGTGATACAGGTGACACACACGTGACACACACATGATACAGGTGACACACACGTGACACACACGTGACACACACGTGATACAGGTGACACACACGTGACACACACGTGATACAGGTGACACACACGTGATACAGGTGACACACACGTGACACACACGTGACAGGTGGGTGACCCCGCCCTTCCCCGGGCGTCTACGTGGGGGCGCCCCGCGCGCTCCGCCCACGGGGCGTGGTCTCCGAGCCGCCAGCCAATGGGAGCCGGCATCGCTGCCGGAGGGGGCGTGGCCAGCCACAGAGGTCGCGCCTCCCCGCTATTGGTCCTAAGCCGGCTCAGCCCGCCCCCGCGCCGGCCAATCACAAGAGCGGAGCCGCGGCGGCCACGCCCGCTCGCCATCTGACATCCGCGTCCGCCAATCGCCGAGCGGGGAGCGCGGTGAGCGACAGCAACCGCCCGCCAATGGGGGGCGCGATTCGCGCGGCGCGGGCCGCGGGCCAATGAGCGCGGGGGAGGCGGGGCGGCGCGGCCAATGGGAGCGCGGGGGCGGGGCCCGAGCGACGCCGTTACCTCCCGGGAAGGAGGAGGCGGCGCCGCCATCATGAGCTACG
>NW_016690651.1:29416-30500 GCF_001604755.1 Lepidothrix coronata
CCAGACCCAATTCCTGATGGAACTGGGACCAGACCCAATTCCTACCAGATCCTGGATTTGTTTCCCACTCCAGTTCCACTCAGCCCCCCCAGTTCCACTCCAACCCCCACCTGTCCCTCCCCTCTGTGCCCATTTAATGTCATTTGGCCTTTCCCTCCCCACCTTTATTTTGCCATTTTTATTCCTTTTCTGGCTTCTGGAGCGGCCTCTCTTCCCCTGGGGCAGGGATTCACCTCTGTGTTCCATGGGAATGGAATGTCTCAGCCTGGAGTGGTGACACGTTGGGGGAAAGAGAGGGGAAATTAATTAATTAGTTCATTTTTGTGATGGGGGGGGGCACTAATTAAGGACAAAATCCCGCCAGGAACCTCCAGGTAACATCCCAGGACAAGGAGAGCCAGGACAGGGCACGGGAATGTCGGTCCTGGGGTGGCAGGAATGGGATGAAACTTCCCCAAAGCGTCCTGATTCCCCCATTTTAGGCAGGAATTGGGCTTTTCCCGTCGTTTCCACTCCCAAAACCCTCAGCCCTGGAAACTCTTCCCAAGAGCTCGGCTTCGAATTCCACCCTGGGGGGTTTTTTGTTGCCCCCAAAAGGTGCTTTTGTGGGGCTGGGGCGACATCGGAGGGCTGATTCCTGCTGGATTGGGTGGAAAACTGCTGGATTTGGGGCCCTGGGACTGTCCCTGATTGCTTTGGGCTCTTTTCTAGGTTATGGAGACTGGAATTCGGGCACGAGCAGAGGCAAGTGCGGGATGTTCCTCCCTCCCCCTCCGGAGCCTTTCCCGGGATGCTCCGGGTCGGTGACGTGGCCCTGACCCCCCACGGCCTCTCCCACTGACCATTCCCCCCTTTTTCGTTCCCAAATTCCCACCAGAGCCAGCGGAAAATGGCGCTGCTGGAACGGGAAAACTGTTCTGGGCAAAAGATTGGGGGGTTTTGGGGGGTTTTTCCCCTGCAAACAAACGTTGGAGAGGCAGCGGATCCCAAACTCCCCCTCGGCACAAAATAAAAGGCCCGAGGGAGGAAAAGCCCAAATTTTAAAGTGTTTAAACTAAAAAAAAAGAAGCTGGGAACACATCTT
>NW_016690651.1:32143-35792 GCF_001604755.1 Lepidothrix coronata
TTCCCGGCTCTTCCCGACTCCCGGCTCTTCCCGGCTCTTCCCGTCGCTCCAGGTTACGAGGGCTACAATTATGGCTACGGCTACGGGCAGGATAACTCGGGGGGGTTCGGCTACGGCGTGGCCGCCGGCAATTCCTGGGAAATGGGCAACTCCGACGCCGACGCGGCGCCCGAGAGCGGCGACGGCCTCGGCAAGATGAGCCAGCGGCCGGACGTGGGATCCCACCCGGATTCCGAGGGGATGCCGGGGGGACGCTACGGAGCCGTCGGGGACAGGTGAGTCCCGCCCCCCCCTTCCTGCCTTTCCCAGCTGGAAAATTGGGTTTTACGCCGATTTTTCATCCCTGTCTCGCCAAACAAAAAGCCCCGTCCCTCCAACCCAAACCATTCCATGATCCAATGGGATCTCACCCGGGAACACGGCTCAGGGGTGGACATGGCGGTGCCGGGTTGGTGGTTGGACTGGATCGTCTTGGAGGTCCCTCCAACCTGAACCATTCCATGATCCCGTGGGATCTCACCTGGGGACACGGCTCAGGGGTGACCACAGTGGTGGGTGGATGGTTGGACTGGATGACCTTGGAGGCCCCTCCAACCCAGACCATTCCATGATCCAATGGGATCTCACCTGGGGACACGGCTCAGGGGTGGACACGGCGGTGCCGGGTTGATGGCTGGAGATCCTTCCAACCCAAACCATTCCACGATCCCGTGGGATCTCACCCGAGGACACGGCTCAGGGGGGTGACGAGGGCAATGCTGGGTTGATGATTGAACTCAATGATCTTGGAGGTCCTTCCAACCCAAACCATTCCGCAATCCCGTGGGATCTCACCCGGGGACACGGCTCAGGGGTGGACACGGCGGTGCCGGGTTGATGGTTGGACTGGATGATCTTGGAGGTCCCTCCAACCCAAACCGTTCCATGATCCCGTGGGATCTCACCCGAGGACACGGCTCAGGGGTGGACACGGCGGTGCCGGGTTGGTGGTCAGAGATCCTTCCAACCCAAACCATTCCACAATCCCGTGGGATCTCACCCAGGGACATGGCTCAAGGGTGGACGTGGCTGGGTTGATGGTCAGAGATCCTTCCAACCCAAACCATTCCACGATCCGTGGGATCTCACCCGGGGCCACAGCTCAGGGGTGGACACGGCGGTGCTGGGTTGATGGTTGAACTCAATGATCTTTGAGGTCCTTCCAACCCAAACTGTTCCACGATCCCGTGGGATCTCACCTGGGGACGCGGCTCAAGGGTGGACATGGCGGTGCCGGGTTGATGGTTGGAAATCCTTCCAACCCAAACCATTCCACGATCCGTGGGATCTCACCCGAGGACACGGCTCAGGGGTGGACATGGCGGTGCCGGGTTGATGGTTGGACTGGATGGTCTTGGAGGCTCCTCCAACCCAAACCATTCCATGATCCAATGGGATCTCACCCGGGGACACGGCTCAGGGGTGGACATGGCGGTGCCAGGTTGATGGTTGGACTGGATGGTCTTGGAGGTCCCTCCAACCCAGACCATTCCATGATCCAGCAGAGTCTCACCTGGGGATGCAGCTCGGGGGGTGACGAGGGCAGTGCCAGGCTGATGGTTGAACTCAGCTGATGATTGTCCCTCCAATCCGGACCATTCCGTGATCCTTTGGGATCTCACCTGGGGACCACGGTGCTGGGTTGATGGTTGGACTGGATGATCTTTGAGGTCCCTCCAACCCAAACCATTCCACGATCCCGTGGGATCTCACCTGGGGCCACGGCTCAAGGGTGGACATGGCGGTGCCGCGTTGATGTCTGGAGATCCTTCCAACCCAAACCATTCCACAATCCCGTGGGATCTCACCTGGGGCCACAGCTCAGGGGTGGACATGGCGGTGCCGGGTTGATGGTTGGACTCAATGATCTTTGAGGTCCCTCCAACCCAAACCGTTCCATGATCCCGTGGGATCTCACCTGGGGACGCGGCTCAAGGGTGGACATGGCGGTGCCGGGTTGATGGTCAGAGATCCTTCCAACCCAAACCATTCCACGATCCCATGGGATCTCACCCGGGGCCACGGCTCAGGGGTGGACATGGCGGTGCCGGGTTGATGGTCAGAGATCCTTCCAACCCAAACCATTCCACAATCCCGTGGGATCTCACCCAGGGACATGGCTTAAGGGTGGACGTGGCGGTGCCGGGTTGATGGTTGGACTCAATGATCTTGGAGGTCCCTCCAACCCAAACCATTCCACGATCCCGTGGGATCTCACCCGGGACCACAGCTCAGGGGTGGACATGGCGGTGCCGGGTTGATGGTTGAACTCAATGATCTTTGAGGTCCTTCCAACCCGAACCATTCCATGATCCCGTGGGATCTCACCTGGGGACGCAGCTCAGGGGTGGACATGGCGGTGCCGGGTTGATGGTTGAACTCAACGATCTTTGAGGTCCCTCCAACCCAAACCATTCCACGGTCCCGTGGGATCTCAGGGCTGTTTCTCCCGCAGGTACGACCCCTACGAGTCCTACGACTCGAGGTCCTCCCTGAACGACCGCGACCTGTATCGGCCTGGCTACGACTACAACGACTACAACGACTACAACGACTACAACGACTACAACGACTACAATGACTACAACGACTACAACGATTACAACGATTACAATGATTACAACGATTACAACGACTACAACGACTACAACGACTACCACGACTACCACGACTACACGGAGTCGGAGCAGGACAACGACGGCGCCTACGAGGGCCCCTACGAGCCCTTCCCCGGGGCCCGGCGGGAGCAGTTCCCGGGCCGGGCGCGGGACGGCTTCGGGCAGCGCGGGCAGGGCTGGGGCCGGGACGGGCGGCCCTCGGGGCCCTTCCCCGGGCGCGGGGCCTGGCACGAGCCCCGCGGGCCCCCCGGCGCCAAACGCCTGCCCTCCCTCTTCTCCCACAACATCCTGCCCCCCGAGCCCGGGGCCTTCCCCGCCGGCGCCAGGGGCTTCCCCGGCAACGCGCGCTACGGAGGAGGGATGGTCAGGCAGAGGATGAAGAGGAGCTGGAAAATGTGGGATTGGGATTTTAAGGTGAGTCGGCTTCGCTCGGCTCGTCCCCAGTGGGGAGGGGCATCAGAATTCCCTCCAAATCCATAATTCCGGGTGCTACGGAGGGGGGATGGTCAGGCAGAGGATGAAGAGGAGCTGGAAAATGTGGGATTGGGATTTTAAGGTGAGTCGGCCCCGCTCGGCTCGTCCCCGGCACACCCCTGTGGGGAGGGGCGTCAGAATTCCCCACAAATCCATAATTCCGGGTGCTACGGAGGGGGGATGGTCAGGCAGAGGATGGAGAGGAACTGGAAAATGTGGGATTGGGATTTTAAGGTGAGTCGGCCCCGCTCGGCTCGTCCCCGGCACACCCCTGTGGGGAGGGGCGTCAGAATTCCCTCCAAATCCATAATTCCGGGTGTTATGGAGGGGGGATGAAGAGGAGCTGGAAAATGTGGGATTGGGATTTTAAGGTGAGTCGGCCCCGCTCGGCTCGTCCCCGGCACACCCCTGTGGGGAGGGGTGTCAGAATTCCCTACAAATCCATAATTCCGGGTGTTATGGAGGGGGGATGAAGAGGAGCTGGAAAATGTGGGATTGGGATTTTGGGGTGAGTGGGG
>NW_016690651.1:35802-37833 GCF_001604755.1 Lepidothrix coronata
TTCCAACCCAAACCATTCCACAATCCCATGGGATCTCACCCGAGGCCACAGCTCAAGGGTGGACATGGCGGTGCCGGGTTGATGGCTGGAGATCCTTCCAACCCAAACCATTCCACAATCCCATGGGATCTCACCCGAGGCCACAGCTCAGGGGTGGACATGGCGGTGCCGGGTTGATGGCTGGAGATCCTTCCAACCCAAACCATTCCACAATCCCATGGGATCTCACCCGAGGCCACAGCTCAGGGGTGGACATGGCGGTGCCGGGTTGATGGTTGGACTGGATGGTCTTGGAGGTCCCTCCAACCCAGACCATTCCCTGATCCAGCAGAGTCTCACCTGGGAACACGGCTCAGGGGGGTGACGAGGGCTGTGCTGGGTTGATTGTTGAACTCAACCATCTTGGAGGTCCTTCCAACCTGACCTGTTCCATGATCCCGTGGGATCTCACCTGGGGACGTGGCTCAGGGGGGTGACGAGGGCAGTGCCAGGTTGATGGTTGGACTCAATGATCTTGGAGGTCCCTCCAACCCAAACCATTCCACGATCCCGTGGGATCTCACCTGGGGACGCGGCTCAAGGGTGGACACGGCGGTGCCGGGTTGATGGCTGGAGATCCTTCCAACCCAAACCATTCCACGATCCCGTGGGATCTCACCTGAGGACACGGCTCAGGGGTGGACATGGCGGTGCCGGGTTGATGGTTGGACTGGATGGTCTTGGAGGTCCCTCCAACCCAGACCATTCCATGATCCAATGGGATCTCACCCAAGGGCACGGCTCAGGGGTGGACATGGCGGTGCCGGGTTGATGGCTGGAGATCCTTCCAACCC
Organism: Lepidothrix coronata; assembly: GCF_001604755.1. Lineage (NCBI taxonomy): Eukaryota > Metazoa > Chordata > Aves > Passeriformes > Pipridae > Lepidothrix > Lepidothrix coronata. Next base: position 36,636 of record NW_016690651.1, read on the forward strand.
AAACCATTCCACGATCCCATGGGATCTCACCCGGGGACACGGCTCAGGGGTGGGCATGGCGGTGCCGGGTTGATGGTTGGAGATCCTTCCAACCCAAACCATTCCACGATCCCGTGGGATCTCACCAGGGGACACGGCTCAAGGGTGGACATGGCAGTGCCGGGTTGATGGTTAAACTCAATGATCTTTGAGGTCCTTCCAACCCAAACCATTCCACGGTCCCGTGGGATCTCACCTGGTGACACGGCTCAGGGGTGGACACGGCGGTGCCGGGTTGATGTCTGGAGATCCTTCCAACCCAAACCATTCCACGATCCTGTGGGATCTCACCTGGGGACGCGGCTCAAGGGTGGACATGGCGGTGCCGGGTTGATGGTTGAACTCGATGATCTTTGAGGTCCTTCCAACCCGAACTGTTCCACGATCCCGTGGGATCTCACCTGGGGACGTGGCTCAGGGAGGTGACGAGGGCAGTGCTGGGTTGATGATTGAACTCAGTGATCTTTGAGGTCCTTCCAACCCAAACCATTCCACGGTCCCGTGGGATCTCACCTGGTGACACGGCTCAGGGGTGGACATGGCGGTGCCGGGTTGATGTCTGGAGATCCTTCCAACCCAAACCATTCCATGATCCCGTGGGATCTCACCTGGGGACACGGCTCAGGGGTGGACATGGCGGTGCCGGGTTGATGGCTGGAGATCCTTCCAACACAAACCATTCCACGATCCCGTGGGATCTCACCTGGGGACGCGGCTCAAGGGTGGACGTGGCGGTGCCGCGTTGATGGTTGGAGATCCTTCCAACCCAAACCATTCCATGATCCCGTGGGATCTCACCCGGGGCCACGGCTCAGGGGTGGACATGGCGGTGCCGGGTTGATGGTTGGACTCAATGATCTTTGAGGTCCCTCCAACCCGAACTGTTCCACGATCCCGTGGGATCTCACCCGGGGACGTGGCTCAGGGGGGTGATGAAGGCAGTGCCAGGTTGATGGTTGAACTCAATGATCTTTGAGGTCCCTCCAACCCAAACCATTCCACGGTCCCGTGGGATCTCACCTGGGGACGCGGCTCAAGGGTGGACATGGCGGTGCCGGGTTGATGTCTGGAGATCCTTCCAACCCAAACCATTCCACGATCCCGTGGGATCTCACCCCTGTTTCTCCCGCAGGTACGACCCCTACGAGTCCTACGACTC
>NW_016690651.1:39737-41313 GCF_001604755.1 Lepidothrix coronata
GTCCCCAGTGGGGAGGGGCGTCAGAATTCCCTCCAAATCCATAATTCCCGGTGTTATGGAGGGGGGGTGAAGAAGAGCTGGAAAATGTGGGATTGGGATTTTGAGGTGAGCAGGGGGGTGTGGGCCCAGCTTGGCTCATCCCCTGTGGGGAGGGGCTTCAGAATTCCCTCCAAATCCATAATTCCGGGTGCTACGGAGGAGGGGGATGAAGAGGAGCTGGAAAATGTGGGATTGGGATTTTAAGGTGAGTCGGCCCCATTCGACTCGTCCCTGGCACACCCCAGTGGGGAGGGGCATCAGAATTCCCTACAAATTCATAATTCCCGGTGTTATGGAGGGGGGATGAAGAGGAACTGGAAAATGTGGGATTGGGATTTTGAGGTGAGCAGGGGAGTGTGGGCCCAGCTTGGCTCATCCCCTGTGGGGAGGGGCTTCAGATTTTGGAGCTCAGGGAGCGTTTGGATGAGGCTCTCGGGCACTTATTGGGATTTTGGGGTGTCCTGGGCAGGGATTGGACTGGATGATCCTCGTGGGTCCCTTCCAAATCAGAATATTCCACAATTTTAGAGCTCAAGGGGTGTTTGGACGAGGCTCTCGGGCACTTGGTGGGATTTTGGGCAGGGATTGGACTGGATGATCCTCAGGGGTCCCTTCCAGCTGGGGATATTCCATGATTTTGGAGCTCAGGGTGTGCTTGGACAAGGCTCTTGGACACATGGTGGGATTTCGGGATGTCCTGAACAGGGATTGGACTGGATGATCCCCGTGGGTCCCTTCCAAATCAGGACATCCCAAGGTTTTGGAGCTCAGGGAGCGTTTGGACGAGGCTCTCGGGCGCTTGGTGGGATTTTGGGCAGGGATTGGACTGGATGATCCTCAGGGGTCCCTCCCAGCCGGGACATTCCCCGATTCCCTGATCCTCTGTGCCCTCTCCCAGCTGCAGAGGAAGAAGCTCCGGCGGGATCCGGGGCCCAGGAAGCGGAAGCAGCCGAGCAGCTCCGAGGAGCCCGACGGAAAAGCCGCCAAGACCGACGGATCCGACAATTCCGACTCGGACAACGGTGAGGGCGGGGGGGGGGGCACAAACACGGCCCCACTGGGGTCACCTGGGATTTGGGGTCACAAACACGGCCCCACTGGGGTCACCTGGGATTTGGGGTCACCTGGGATTTGGGGACACAAACACGGCCCCACTGGGGTCACCTGGGATTTGGGGACACAAACACGGCCCCACTGGGGTCACCTGGGATTTGGGGACACAAACATGGCCCCCACTGGGGTCACCTGGGATTTGGGGTCACCTGGGATTTGGGGACACAAACACGGCCCCACTGGGGTCACCTGGGATTTGGGGACACAAACACAGCCCCATTGGGGTCACCTGGGATTTGGGGACACCTGGGATTTGGGGACACAAACACGGCCCCACTGGGGTCACCTGGGATTTGGGGACACAAACATGGCCCCCACTGGGGTCACCTGGGATTTGGGGTCACCTGGGATTTGGGGACACAAACACGGCCCCACTGGGGTCACCTGGGATTTGGGGACACAAACACAGCCCCATTGGGGTCAC
>NW_016690652.1:0-6957 GCF_001604755.1 Lepidothrix coronata
GCCCTGGGCAGGGGGTATCCCATGGAATGGGGGCTGGAATCAGAGCCCTGGGCAGGGGGTATCCCATGGAATGGGGGCTGGAACCAGAGCCCTGGTGCCTTGGGAGCCGCCGGATCCCTCCCTCTGGAATGACCCGTTTGCTCTCTCCACCGGTGATGGAGAAGCTCTTGGATGTCTCCTGGTCCTTCCCTCTGCTGGAAAGGCCCCACGGGCACATCCCGCTCCATCCAGGAGAGCTCGGATAACTGGGAGCAGCGGGGAAAAACAACCCCCTGAATCCCTTCACGGAAAACCGCGTGGCTTTGGGTCCTTCACCCCTGTTTTTTGGAGCTCCTTCCCTGCCAGCTGAGCCTGGGAGCGGGTGGAGATGATTCCAGGCGGGTGGAGATGATTCCAGGCTGGCTGAGGTGATTCCAGGCTGGCTGAGGTGATTCCAGGCTGGCTGAGGTGATTCCAGGCGGCTGGAATGTGGCTGGCTGGGAGCCTGGAGCGTGTGTGGGCTGTGGGATGGCCGGGATGCAGGGCTGGATCTGTCCCAGGGGAGACGATGCTGCTCCTCCCGGAGCCGGTGGAGGATCAGCCCTTCCCCGTCTCCGGGGGGGTTGGAAATGGCAGGAATTCTTTAATTCCGGCACTGAAAGGATCGCTCGGTTGATCGGAGGGATGGAGCAGCTCCGCAGGGAGGAAAGGCTGGAATGCTGGGATTGTTCGGCCTGGAAAAGAGCAACTTGGGATAGGGGAAGGTGTCCCTGCCCGTGGACCTGGATGATCTTTAATGTCCCTTCCAACCCAAACCATTCCAAGATTCCCTGAAATGTCGGCACAAAGCCCCTCTCCAGCGCAGCCAGGATATTCCTGGCCCTGGGAACAAACTCGTCCCTGCTCCCCCCTCCCTCTGCACCTGCAAAAGGATGATTTTTTTATCATGCTGAGCCGAGTTTTTGGCCAATTCCTGGTTTTCCTGGCTGTGATCCAGTGCAATCCCTGATCCTGGGAGGATTCTCCTCCCCATCCTCTCCCTCAGCTCCAGCTCCGAGCTCCCTGTGCTGTTCCCTCCTAACTCTGGAGCTCATTTTTGAGCTGATCAGCCCTGGCAGATGCTCCAAGTGTGTTTTTAATTCCTTTGGAATTGTTTTCCTTGGCCCTGTTTTCTGACAGACACCTGAAAGAAGCCCCTTTCCCAACTCCGTGGGTTGTTCCACATCAGGATCACTTAATTACTTCATCTTCCCTGCCAGGAATCATCATCTACATCCAGAAAAGCAGCAAAGGAGAAACCACTGGCTTAATAATTATATTTTTCCCTTCTGCTTTTCAGGCTGAATTTCGATGGTGATGGAGAAGGGAACAGTAAATCCCTCGGGTGAGGGAGGACGTGGCATCCAGAAGTTTCTCACGTGGCATCCTCTGGTCTTAGGGTTGTCTGTGTGTTTTCCCTGGAGTTCCCCCCGTGGCTTTTCCTCTCTGGAAGCATCAGGAAATGCTCCACTTCCTTAAAACTCTTCCCTTTCTCCCAGTCAGCGGAATTTCCACTTCTGGAGCTTTTCTTGCTGCCCCGGACACGTGTTAATTAATCCTCATCTGTCGTAAGGACGCTCCGATTCCAGGGACATCCTTATTCCCGAGGAGTTGCCGAGGCTGGGAGGGATCAGAGGGGTCCTGAGGGGGCTCCTGGTGTCTCTGGGTGGTCCCTCAGTGTGGGCCTTCAGGGAATATCAGGCCGGGGAGGCCGCAGGGATGCTCTGGACTGTCCCAAAATCCAGCTCGGACGTCTGTGTCCACCTCCACCCACTGCCCTTGCTGGGTGCTTTTCCCTGGCTGCCCCTCTGACATCCCTCACCATCCCGTGCCAGGAGCCACATCCCGTTCCAAAAACCTCATCCAGCTCCTCCTGTCCTCCTCCAGCGTTTTTGGGGATCCCGTGGGAAGGCGCCCCGGGAGAAACGATGGGTTTAACGCTCCCTGGGGCGCAGGTTCCCACCGTCCCCACAGCTCCTTCTCGCTGCAGAGACCAGCCCTGCTGCAGAGCTTGTTTCCCCCCTTCCCTGCTTTCCCCCCCTCCCTGTTTTCCACTTGGAATCGCTGGGGGTATTAAATAAAAAATCAGCTGTTTGTGCAGCTCGTGGAAAGCGGTTCCTCCCCCCCCCCGCCAGCGCAGCCCCCGCAGCGGCTCAGGGGGCTCCTAAAATCGCAGCTGGGAGGGCTGAGAGGTTTTTCTGCAGCTCCCCTCGGGGGGGGAGAAAGGGGCGTGAAGGATCAGAGGGAGCCTATGGAGGTGGTCTGGCGGCTCCACAACCCTGGAATCGCTCCCAGACCCTCCCAGGGCACCTATTCCCGAGGTGTTTCCCTGCGGGATCTCAGGGACGATCCCCTCCAGGCGCCGTTTCCCCCCCCGGGTTCTGGGAAGGGGGCGGTGGGTGGGAGCCCCCCGGGACGCTCCCGCTGGCTCTGCATCCCGGGAAAGCCCCGTTTCCAGGCGCCTTTTCCCCGTCCCCAAGGGCCCGGCGGGAGCCTTGGCAGGGCTGCGCCCGGCGTCGCTCCCGTTAATCCGGGCACTGATCCCGCCTGATGCCGCAGGGTCGGGGGTCACCGGCAGCCCCCGCCATAACTGCTCAGCATCCTCGCCGCCGCTTCTCCTGCCCGCTCCCCCCCCCCCCAATTATTACACCCCGGAGAGAGAGCTAATTAACACGCCGGCGGGTGCCCCGCGATGCTCCGCGTCCCACGGGCTGCGGCGGGAGGCGGCTCCGCTCCTCCCCGTCTCTCCCTCCGCTGAGTCTTTTTTTCTTCCCCCCCCCCTCTCCGCGAGCGCGGAGCCGCTCCGAGGAGCAGGAATGGAGCGGGAATTGCCCCGGAGCAAAGCCCGGCTGCCCTCGCTGCTCCTGGCGCTGCTGGGGCTCGGCCCAGGTGAGTGCGCGGACCCCCCTTTCCCCCTCCCCAGCCGCGACCCGCGGGAGGCTCGTGGTTAAAAAGGGGGGGTGGGCGCGGGGCTGCGGGACCCCCCATCCCGCCTCTTCCCACCCTCCCACCCGAGGTGGGCTCTGGAACGCCGGTTCCAGCCTCAAGGAGAGGTTCGGGGACGACCCCCGGGTCCGTCCGACCCCGTTTTTGTCGCTCCCCCCCCCCTCCCGAAGCCCCTCGAACCCCCCGGGGCCGCTCCGGACCCGCCCGCGAAGCGGCTCCTTACGTAAAGCGGGAGCGAGGAATCCCCTCTTAATTCCCGGCGCGCTAATCCCCCGCGTTTAATAATTCCCGTAAAACCTCCCAATTCCTGCGGAAAGCATCTGATAGTACAGGCAGATTAATTGGGGGGGGGGGGGATTTTCCTGGCGGTTAATTGGCCTCACGAGCGGGATGGGGCTGGCGCCAGCGCCGGGCAAGTGGCACAAGGTGATGCCAAATATCTGCCCCGGCTCGGTGGGAAAAGCCTGTTTTCCACGCTCCGGAGTTCTCCAGCTGCTTTCTGGGATGGGAATTATTTTATGGCAGAACGTGGGGAGCGGGGAGGGCGAGGAAAAGCGCAACCCAGGCTCGGGGTGAATAAACCCGAGGTTAAAATCGACCCCGGAGATCTGTTTTTTGGGGGGTCTGAGGAAGGCTCGAGTCGGGCTAATCCAGATGCCGAATGCATCGAGCATCAACACATTTATCCTCCTCCCTCCTCCCCCCTCCCCTCCGGATCCTGCAGCGGAGCCGGGGCTGCGGAGCCTCGTGTTCCAAAAAATCTGGGGTAAACAGGATGAGCCGGGAGGATGCCGGGGAGGCGCTCGGCGGAGGCCTGGCACCAACCAGGCTTTTCCCGGCCGTCATTTCCTCCGGCCGCCCCTCCGACAGCGCGGGGGCGGCCGGCGGGGACCCCCCTCCCGGGGCGTAGATGTTGCACGGGAGGGTGGGAAACCTCCCGGGAGGAGGAGGAGGATGAGGAGGGTGCCCCGCGTGAGTCCGCCCGGCGGATGGACGGACGGACACAGGAGCGGCTCCATCCTTGGCAGCGAGGAAACTGGGGAGAGAGAATCTCTCTGAGCTCCTCCATGAGGAGACTGACGGGATTTTGGAGGCTTCTCCCCCCTCCCAGTTCTGTTTTGCTGCTCGGGCTCAGCGTCCTCCCCCCGGGCTCCCGCGGCTTCACGGGGGCCCCCCCAAAACTTTGCGTTCGCCCGCTTAAAAGTGTTCGGGAATTCATTCGGGTTTCAGATGGGGCTGGAAGAGCAGGAATCGAGCCTGGGATAAGCGGGATCGGAGCAACGAAAAAGCTCCAGCGCCGCGGGGACGCGTCTTACAGAGCGGAGCAAAGATGCGGCTCGTCCTGGGGGGCTGCCGGGGGGGTTTTACATCGAGTAAACGCTGCGCTGTCGGTGTTTAATCTGCTTTTTAATGTACGGGCTCAGCTGCTTCTGCCTCCTCCGGGGAGGGGAGCAGGGAGACGATCCCGGGAATTCACGACCCGTCCCAGGCAGGATGGAGCCGATGCCGCTCATCCCAACCCGCCTCCCCCGTTCCTGGGCGGCTGCGTGGGACGGGGAGAGGGAGAGGGAGAGAGGGAAGGGAGGGGGGTGTTCTGCGTGGCAGAGAGGCGTGGGGGGATGCGGGGGCCGGGGCCAGCACAGGAGACAGCTTGGAAGTAGGCGGGAGCTGCCAGGAGCGAGGGAGGTGGTGCCGAGCGGCTCCTGGCATTGGGATTTTTGCAGGGAGCTCAGGATGCTGCAAAAAAAAAAAAGAACAAACCCCAAACCACCCGTGATGGAGGCTCAGAACCTGCCCCTCGGGCCCAGCCCGCTGGGATCAGGGAGAAGCTCCATCCTTGAGGGAATCACCCATCCCACGGGTCGGCAGGGGCTCCATCTCTGCCTGAGCAGCTCTTGGCATCGGGAGTTTTTAGCAGAGATGCTGCAAAAAAACCACAAACCACCCCGTGGTGGAGGCTCAGAACGTGCCCCTCGGGCTGGGGGAGCTGCCGGGATGAGGGAGAAGCTCCATCCCCGTGGGAATTGCCCTGATCCCACAGGTTGGAAGGGACTTCGTTCCTCCCTGGAGGTACCAGGAGTGAGGGAGGTGACGCTGAGCGGCTCTTGGCATCGGGATTCTTGGATCAGGGAGCTGAGGATGCTGCCAAATAAAACCAAACCACCCGTGGTGGAGGCTCAGAGCCTACTCCTCGGGCTGGGATAAGGCAGGAGGGAAAAGGCTCCATCCCTGTGGGAATCACTCATCCCACAGGTCGGCAGAGGCTCCATCCCTGCCTGGAACTGTCAAGCAGCTCTTGGCATCAGGATTTTTGCAGAGATGCTGCAAAAAAGAACTCAAACCCCCGTGGTGGAGGCTCAGAACGTGCCCCTCGGGCCGGGATAAGGCAGGAGGGAAAAGGCTCCATCCCTGTGGGAATCACTCATCCCACAGGTCAGCAGGGGCTCCAGCCCTCCTTGGAGCTGCCAGAAGTGAGGGAGCTGATGCCAATCGGCACCTGGCATCAGGATTTTTGCGGAGATGCTGCAAAAAAATACTCAAACCCCCGTGGTGGAGGCTCAGAACGTGCCCCTCGCGCCGGGATAAGGCAGGAGGGAAAAGGCTCCATCCCTGCGGGAATCACCCATCCCACAGGCTCCCGGGGGCTCCATCCCTGCTGGCCCGGCCCCCCCAGCCCACAGGGACCCCCCCGGAGCCGTCCCTGCTGCCCCCCCCACCCCCTTAACCCTTGTCGATCTTCCGCAGGGCTCTGGGCGGAGGCGCCGTTTAAGGCGGACAATGAGGTTTTGGAGGTGTTGGCTGGGAATTCCTCCCAGACTCTCTTGGAGCGTTGTTCTGGTGAGAGCCTCGGGGTTCAGATGGGGCCCCCACATCCGAACCTGGCAGATTCCTTCGTATTTTTTAGCTTCCGCTCCCCCGAGCTTGGCATCCCGCTGGGGCACCCGCGTCCGAACCTCGTAGATCCGTCACGCTTTTGGCCTCCAGTCCCCGAGACCGGCATCCCGACGGGGCACCCGCGTCTGAACCTTGTAGATCTTTCATAGTTTTGGCTTCCAGTCCCCCCGACCCGGCGTCTTTCCCTCTCTTTCTGGGGACACACCCCGTCCCCGGCTTGGATAGGGAGCAGTGGAGAGACCAGGCGGCCGCGCCGAGGCGGGAGATGCTGCTCGGACCCGTCCCCGAATGTCCTCCTGTTCCTGCCTTGTCCCCGCCCTGTCCCCGCGCTGTCCCCAAACACCTCCCGGTGACTTTCTCCTTGTCCCAGAGCTGCTCTTCGGCCAAGCCCGGGCGCAGCCCCAGCAGGTCAACGGCGTCCTGGGGGGGTCGGTGCTGCTCTCCCCGGCTCTGCCCCCCAACAAGACGGTGAAGGAGATCGAGTGGAGCTTCTCCGCCGGCACCGGGGCCATGATCCAGGTGGCGGAGTTCAGCCGCGGCGGGTTCGAGCGCCCCGATCCCAGGGATCGCTTCGGGAAGCGGCTGGAGAGGTACAACGAGACGGCGCTGAGGATCCGGGCCCTGGAGAGGGGCGACAGCGGCGTCTACGGGGCGAGGATTAAACTGCACCCGGCGCTGGTGGAGGATCAAACCTTCAACCTCTCCGTCTACGGTGGGTGATGGAGGCGCTGAGGGAAGAAAGCCCCGAGTGTGAGCTCTAAACCCTTTAGAGGTCGGGGAATCTGAGCACAGAGCAGCGATGGGGGCGGAGGGTGAATAGTGTGAGCACCGACCCCTTTAGCTGTGGGGAAACTGAGGCACGGGGGGGCTTTGAGGGTGAACAGAGAGCCCCGAGGGTGAGAAATAATCCCTTTACAGGTGGGGAAACTGAGGCAGGGAACAAGGGTGGGGTTGGAGGGGGAACAGAGAGCCCCGAGGGGGAGAAATAATCCCTTTACAGGTGGGGAAACTGAGGCAGGGAACAAGGGTGGGGTTGGAGGGGGAACAGAGAGCCCCGAGGGGGAGAAATAATCCCTTTACAGGTGGGGAAACTGAGGC
>NW_016690652.1:10643-15734 GCF_001604755.1 Lepidothrix coronata
CGCCCGGCCCCGCCCGGCCCCGCGTCCCCCGGCTGCTGGTCCTGCTCCTGGCAGTGGCAGGTGGGTCTGGGAGGGTGGGAAAACAGCCGGGCCGGGAGGGGATCCCGGCGTTCCAGCGCTCGTGATCCCCGTTTTTAGCAACCCCCCGGTTTTTTGGAGCGGTGGGTGAGAACTGAGAGCGCGACTTTTGGGTCCCGGCCGCAAAATGAACTTTGGGGGTAAATCCATGAGGTGTCCGGGGGGGGGAACAGCGTTTCCCTGTGGGAAGGAGCAGGAATGATGCCCCACGGCACTGGTGGTCCCTCGGGCGGGGGGGGGGGGTTGTTGCTCAGCCTCCCCTGCCTGATTCCCTGCCGCCAAAAATCCATCCCCGAGAGGTTTTGTGGTACCTGGTGGGGCCGGATCTCAGTGCCCGGGGCTGGGTCACCCCTGGGGGGGCTGTTGGGACCCCTCGGCTTGGCCAACCCGCTGGAAAAAAGAAAAGGGAAATTAATTTAGTCGAGGAGGGACCTCTCCGGGTTTCCCGGGGTGTGTCCTTGACGAGGAAGAGGGAGGCCAAAGGCTGCCCTGACTGCGGCATCCCCGTCACGTACCTGCTTCCTCGGGGGAGGGGGGGGTGGGAATCGCATCTTGCAGCCCTCGGGGATACCCGGGAAACACTCCGGGCGCAGGGAGCGGGCAGGAGGTGGCTGTTTAACCCCCCTCACCCCTCTCACGGCCGCCCAGCCAGCGCAGCCCCCAATGTGGGGGTCCCCGAGCGAGCCCCCCCCTCCTCCCGCACAGCCCGGGCAGCGCATCCCGTGAGCCGGGGAGAGGGAGGGGGAGGTGGGCAGTGAACCCCCCGAGGCTGCAGCAGCGGGGCTGCGGTTTCTCAGCCCCCCCCCTTTTTTCCCCCTCGTCTCGCCTCCGTCTCTGCAAAGCCGAGTGGCTGCGGAGAGAGCGAGAGCGGGGCCGGCGCCGAGCGAGCGGCCCGCGGGCAGGACGGGGCTGCGGTGTGGGAACCGTCTGCCGCTGCCCCCGGGGGAGGCTGCGGGGGGCTCCTGGCGGCGTTCGGGGTCTCAGAGCCCGAGTGGAGCCACTCGGTGCCCCCCAGGGATGGGGGGGGGGGAGGCGGCGTAGCTGAGCTGCCCCAGAGCGCTGGGGTGGAGGGTCCCCGTCCCCACCACGGGGGAAGTTTTCCGAAGGTTTAAACCCGAAACCCGCCCCGGTTTCAGCCCCACACGATGAGGGGAGTTTCCTCTGTCGCGGGGGTGACCTGTGCACGGGTAGGGTGACACTGGGACAAGGCATCGTGAGCCCCCAGCATCCCCCCGACCCCGGGAGGGGGGGTCCCAGCCCTGAGGGTGGTCCCCGGCTGGTCCCTGACCCCTGCTGACATTTCCTGGAGGTTTAACTTTAAACCTGCCCGGTTTGAGCCCCACTTGGGCTTAGAGTTGGGAGAACACTCCCTGTCTCGCCCATTTTTTGGGGGGCGACCTGTGCACGTGTAGGGGGACACGGGGGGGACACGGGGGGACACCGGGACAAGGCACCGCGGGCCCCCAGCAACCCCCGACCCTGGGGACATCCAGCCCCACGGCTGGTCCCTGACCCCTGGGGACATTTCCCGGAGGTTTAACTTTAAACCTGCCCGGTTTGAGCCTTAATTGGGGCTTAGAGACGACGGGGACCGTGACGTCCCTGCTGTGGGGGTGACCCGAGCGTGTGTGGGGGGGGGACGTGGGGGGACACGGGGTGACACCGGGACAGCGGGACGAGGCACCACGAGCCCCCGGGGTGTTCCCAGCCCCGCGGGTGGTCCCTGCGTGCCGGGAACGCCGCCAGGAGAGGGGATGGGTGTGGGATTCAATGAATCATCCCGGGCGGGCGCCGCGCTCCCGTGACTCAGGCCCCGGTGGGCAGCTGCCCACGGGTCCCTCGGGAGGGAGGGGGCCGAGGGAAGGGACCGGGGGGGGGGTGTTGGGGGTCTCCAGCCTCCAGATTATCCCTGTCCCAGCCTCCAGATTATCCCTGTCCCCACCAGGTGCTGCGACCCCTCAGACCCGGCAGGTGAACGGTGTCCTGGGGGGGTCCGCGCTGCTCTCCCTGGATCTGCCCCCCGACAAGAAGGTGAAGGCGATCGAGTGGACATTTTTAGATGTCAGCAGTGTCAAGATCTTGGTGGGCGAGTTCAGCCACAGTGGACCCGAGCGCTCCGACCCCCAGGATCGATTCGGGGACCGGCTGGAGATGAACAAGACGGCGCTGAGGATCGGGACCCTGGAGAGGGGCGACAGCGGCCTCTACGAGGCTCGGATTAAACTGCCCCCGGCGATCGTGGAGACACAGCTCTTCGCCCTCTCCGTCTACGGTGGGTTTGTTTGCAGAGCAGCAGTTCCTGGAAGCGGCTTTACAACCCCCGGCACCCGGAGGTGTGAGCGCTGGGAAAGGGGAAGGGAAACCGCTCCGGGTGCCGCGCGCCCGTCACGGGGATTGTCCCGGCTCCGGGACCAACCGCGGCCCCGGCGCTTCCCCTTTTCCTCGCTCTGCCCTTCCACCTCTCCCTCCCCGGGCCGTGGGACAGGTTTGTTTGCTCCTCCGACAGATCCGGTGCCGGAGCCGCAGATCCAGGGGCAGCGGCTCTCCCTCACCCCCCGGGAGTGCAACCTCACCCTGCGGTGCCAGGCGCCCCCGGGCAGCAATGCCGCGGTCACCTGGCAGCTCGGCGGCTCTCTGGGGGTGCCACAGGCACAGCTCTGCGGGGACAACCAGACCCTGTGCCTGGCCCTGCCCGTCGTTGCCTTCAACTCCACCTACACCTGCCTGGCCCGGAATCCCGCCCAGGAGCGGAGTGTCTCCGTCCACCTGGACACCCTGTGCCAGCAGCAGGGTAAAAAACCCCTCCTGTGCCCGGATTCTCCCCCCCAGGAGGTGAATTCACCCCCCCCGGCACCCACCACGGCTTGTCCCTGCAGACACGGGGGCCTGTCAGAGGAGACACGTGTGCCTGGTGCTGGTGGCCGTGGGCATTTTGGCCCTGCTTGGCATCGCCTGGATCTGGAGGAGGAGGAGGAGGAGGAGGAGGAAGAAGTCTGAGGGAGGTGGGCACCGCTGGGCTTTGAGCTCAGAGCTGGGATCAGCAGAGCTGGGAAAGGGGGAGAGAGCTTTTCCCCTCACTCTGGTTCTTTTCTTTGTGGAAAGGGTTGTCAGGCACTGGAAGGGAACAGGGACAAGAGGAAACGGCCTCGGGCTGCCCCAGGAGAGGTTCAGGTGGGACACGAGGAGGGATTTGTTCCTGGAAAGGGCGGTCAGGCCTTGGAGGTGTCCAAGGAAGGGCCGGACACTCAGTGCTCTGGGCTGGGGCCGAGGTGGGGACACGGCACAGGGTGGACTCGATGACCTCAGGGGTCTTTTCCAACCTAAATTGGGATTCTGGGATTCTGCCTGCCCTGCCTAGGCCAGGATGGCTCCATGCCCCCCTTCTACATGTCCCAGCTCCCTCTGGCATCCCTGGGATCACTCCTCTTGCTATTCTTCTCTCTGTAGGTGCCCTCTCCCCCCTCTCCAGCGAGGATCCCCCACCAGAGCTCTTGTACTCCGAGATCCAGAGTAGAAACTCCCTGGAGCCTCGGGAGTGGGTGAGCCTGGGGGGGGGGAATCCGGGGGCAAATCTGGTTCATTCTGAGTCCAACTCCACCTTCCACCCCTTCCCTCCAGGACTGGGGGGTCCCTCTGTGCCCCCAGAGCCCCCCTTTCCTCCTCCCCTGGAAGTGGCTCCGAACTCCTGGGGGGCTTCCCCGGGCAGGGGACACCGAAGGGGACACTTCCCAGGGCCACTAAGTCCCTGGGGGGAGTTGTCCCACCTCGCCCACCCCCCTTCCCGAGGGTCTGACCTGTTTTCTGCCCTCGAGTAGCAGGACGGGCCCAGGACCATCTACTGCGAGGTGCAGGCGAAGGTGTGACCTGGAGAGTCCCAGGTGAGTCCCAGGTGAGTCCTGGGTGTGTCCCGGGTGTGTCCCAGCCCCCGAGAGGCTCCATCCTTGTCCCTCCACCCCCAGAGGGAGACGATTCCGTCCTCACCCTCCTTTTCCCCCCAGCAGGACCCCCGGAGCAGGATGGGACCACCGACCCCCCCGTGTGACACCGGGGCTGACGGACACCCGAGTCCCCCTGAGGTGTCACCTCCTGTCCCCACCCGTGCTCTGGGAGCAGGGCTGGCCTGGGGGGGCTCCCTCATCCCCCCCCCCGTGTTTTGGATCCCCAGTGACTCCAATAAAGGCGGAGGAAGGAGAGGTGGGGGTGGATTTATGGGGTGGTGGGGGTGGACACGTGTGTGTGTCACAGCTGGAGGGGACACGGGGTGACACCGAGGGCTGGTGGGGACACTCGGGGGGGTTTGGGGGGGCAGCACCCCCAAGGCTGTGCAGAAGAACATCAGGGATGGGGGTCCGTCCCCAGCCCCCAGATCCAGCACGGCCAGGTCCCCCCCATAGCCCCAACCCCAAAGGGCTGGATTCTGAACAGCTGGATCCCTGCACAGCTGGATCCCCACAGACCAGGATCCCTGCACAGCTGGATCCCCAGAGACCAGGATCCCTGCACAGCTGGATCTCCATCTAGTAGGGTCCCCACACAACTGGATCCCTGTATATCTTGATCCCCTTACACCAGGATTCCTGCACAGCTGGATTCCTGCACAACTGGATCCCCTTACACCAGGATCCCTGCACAACTGGATCTCCATCTAGTAGGAGATCCACAAATGGATCCCTGTATATCTTGATCCCTTCACACCAGGACCCCTGCACAGCTGGACCCCCTGTGTACCTGGATCCCTCTAAACCAGGATCCCCATAAACCAGGATCCCTGCATATCTTGATCCCCTCACACCAGGACCCCTGCACAGCTGGACCCCCTGTGTACCTGGATCCCTCTAAACCAGGATCCCCATAAACCAGGATCCCTGCATATCTTGATCCCCTCACACCAGGACCCCTGCACAGCTGGACCCCCTGTGTACCTGGATCCCCATAAACCAGGATCCCCATAAACCAGGATCCCTGCATATCTTGATCCCCTCACACCAGGACCCCTGCACAGCTGGACCCCCT
>NW_016690652.1:17144-19867 GCF_001604755.1 Lepidothrix coronata
CCCCCCCGTTACCGGGGAGGAATAAATAACGCGGAGTTACCGGGAGAGGGGAAAACGGGGACCCCCCCACGTTACCAGCGAGGAATAAATGAGCCCCCCCCGTTACCGGGGAAGGGGTAAACAGGGACAGCTCCCCCCCCCTCCCCGGTTACCGGGAGGGTAAATGAGGCCCCCCTCGGTTACCGGGGGAACATTAAACAGGGACGGCCCCCGGTTATCCCGATTTGAGGGTAAACAGAGACCCCCTCCCTCCCCCGGTTACCGGAGGGGCTCTCGGGGCTGCGGCAACGACCTGCCCGGTGGTCCCGGAGCGTGGGAGGCCGCGCAGGGTCCCCCGTCCCCGGGGCCGGGGGGGTCCCGCGGGGGGGGCTGTGGAAGGTCCCCGGTTCCCGGGTGGATCCCCGTTGGTCCCGGTGCTCCCCGTTGCCGGGGGGGGGGTTCCCGGTGGTCCCGATGGTTCCCGGGGGGGGGTCCCGGGTGGTTTTCCCGGAAGGTCCCCGGTGGTCCTTGTTGCCGATCCCCGGTGGGTTTCCCGGTCGGGGCGGCTCCCCCCCTCTCCGCCCCGGGGCCCGGGCGGGGCCGGGCGGGGCCGTGCCGGGACAGGCCGGGACAGGCCGGCGGGGCTGTAACGGAGCAGCCCCGGCCCCGCCGCCGCCGCGGCGCCGCGGCCCCTCCCGGCGGCCATTTACGTGCTTTGAACCTCTCCCGGGGCTGGGAAACACGGGGAGGGGGGGATGGAACAGCCCCGGGGGGGCTCCGGGTGGGGGGGGGGGGGGGGGGGATCGGCCCCTCTCCAGGGGCTCCGCTCCCTCCCCGGGGGGCTTCGGTGCGTTCCGGGGGGGCCGCCGTTTCATCCCGGGGAGGGTCGTTTGGGTGGTGGGTGGGGAGAGGGGAATGGACCCTCCAGAGCCCCCCCCCGGGGGGCTTTTGTGGCTGCCGGGCTCGGGGGGCTCCGGTTTGTGCCGGGGGGGGTGATGTGGGTGCTGGGAGAGGGGGATGAGACCCTCCCCGGGGGGCTCCGGATCGGCCCCGGGGGGGTCACGGGGGTGCTGGGCAGGGGGAAAGGGACCTTCTGGGGGAGCTCTGGTCCCTCCCAGGGGGGCTCCAGTTCATCCCTGGGGGGTCGTTTGGGTGCTGGAGGGGGATGGACCCTCCTGAAGGCCCTGGGGGGGCTCCTCTGGGGACGGTGGGACTCAAGGGGGGGTTGTCTGGGTGCTGGTACTGGGGGGCATCAGACCCTCCTGAGGGGCTCCAGTCCCTTCCAAGGGGGCTCCAGTTTGTACCTGGGGGAGTTGTTTGGGTCCTGGAGGGGGATGGACCCTCCTGAAGGCCCTGGGGGGGCTCCTCTGGGGACGGTGGGACTCAAGGGGGGGTTGTCTGGGTGCTGGTACTGGGGGGCATCAGACCCTCCTGAGGGGCTCCAGTCCCTTCCAAGGGGGCTCCAGTTTGTACCTGGGGGAGTTGTTTGGGTCCTGGAGGGGGATGGACCCTCCTGAAGGCCCGGGGGGGCTCCTTTGGGGACAGTGGGACCAGTCCCTCCCAAGGGGGAGTTGTCTGGGTGCTGGTACTGGGAGGCATCAGACCCTCCTGAGGGGCTCCAGTCCCTCCCAGGGGGGCTCCAGTCCCTCCCAGGGGGGCTCCAGTTCATCCCTGGGGGGTCATTTGGGTGCTGGAGGGCGATGGACCCTCCTGAAGGCCCCGGGGGGGCTCCTCTGGGGTTGGTGGGACTCAAGGGGGGGTTGTCTGGGTGCTGCTCCTGGGGGGGATCAGACCCTCCTGAGGGGCTCCAGCCCCTCCCAGGGTATTCCAGCCCCTTCCCAGGGACTCCAGCCCCTTCTGGGAGGCTCCTCTCCCTCCCAGGGGGCTCCCACAGAGCTGTCACTCCTCGTATCCCCTTTTTTTGGGGGAGAACCCAGCTCTGGATTCCGGGATCCCTCAGGGATCCCTCACCTCACACGGCAACGGGAATGAGCTGCCGGCATTTCCAGCGGGGGATCAGGAGCCGGGATTTTTATCCCCTCCCCTTTTTCCCCTCCCTGGGACATCTGGGCGAGCTGGGAGTTGTGTATTTTGGCAGCAGAGCCCGTCTAGTAACAGGAGACAAACTGTGTTGGGCTTGTTTTGTCTGTCTGACGGCCCCGCCGAGCTCCTTCCCGGGGATCCCAGGCAGGACTGGGATTAGATGGGAAAAGGGGACCATCCCTAGGGATGGGCAGGATCCTCTCTCCGGAGAAATCCCTGCGGCTGACGCCGCTTTCCTTGTGTTCCACAGTTGGCAGGAGGGAGAAAATGAAAGCAGGCTGCAGCATTGTGGATAAACCTGAAGGAGGAGGAGGTAAGGAAGTCGAAAGGCTCCAGTTTTCAGCCATTCCCAACCCTTTTTCCCGGGATAAAGGAGCTCGAGGAGGGTTCATTTTGCCTCTCCGGGGCTGGGGCGAGCGAGGGTTGAGATTTCCTCGGTGGGTTGTGAGGGCTGGGTTGTGAAAATGCCAATAACCCCCCCCGGAGATGGATTACCTGGAAGGATTTGGGAATTTCTGAGGGCTGGGTTGTGAAAATGCCAATAACCCCCCCCGGGAGATGGATTACCTGGAAGGATTTGGGAATTTCTGAGGGCTGGGATGTGAAAATGACAACAAACCCCCGCCTGGAGATGGATTACCTGGAAGGATTTGGGAATTTCTGAGGGCTGGGATGTGAAAATGCCAATAAACCCCCGCCTG
>NW_016690652.1:22338-23808 GCF_001604755.1 Lepidothrix coronata
AAATTTCTTACCTGAGAGAGGTCTCATCAATCCATGGAAATAGCTCAGACATCCACAGAAATCTCTCAGATATCCCTAAAAATTTCTTGTCCCAAAGAGGATCTCAGCAATCCATGGAAACACCTCGTCAATCCATACAAATCTCTCATCAATCCATAGAAACCCCTCAAACATCCATAGAAATCTCTCAGATACCCCTACAAATTTCTCCTCTGAGAGGGGGGGATCCCCTCAATCCGTGGAAATCCCTCTTAACCCTGGAATATCCGACGGAATTCCGGCCCCCCGGAGCGAACCCCGGACGCGTTTTCGCGTCTCTCTGAGCGACTTTTCCCCCTCTCTCTCTCTTCCCAAAGGGTATCATTTCCCGGAGTGGGCTTATAAAACCGAGTCCAGCCCGGGCTCCAGGCAGATCCAGCTGTGGCACTTCATCCTGGAGCTGCTCCAGAAGGAGGAATTCCGCCACGTCATCGCCTGGCAGCAGGGAGAGTACGGCGAGTTCGTCATCAAGGACCCCGACGAGGTGGCCCGGCTGTGGGGGAGGAGGAAGTGCAAACCCCAGATGAACTATGACAAGCTCAGCAGGGCCCTCAGGTGAGCAGGGGGAGGCTGGAAAGGAGGATTCCCAGCTTTTTCCGGGGGAGGAATTTAGGTCGGGTCGTCTCGACCCGGCCTTGGAAGTGGCCGAGGATGAGGTTGGACGGGGTTCGGAGCAGCCTGGTCTGGTGGGAGGGTGTGGAGGGTCCCTTCCAAAGCATTCCAGGATATTCCCTGTGCTGGTTTAGGTGGGATATTGGGGGTAAATCCTTCCCTGGGAGGGTCCCTTCCAACCCAAACCATTCCAGGATATTCCCTATGCTGGTTAAATGGGATATTGGGGGTAAATCCCTCCCTGGGAGGGTCCCTTCCAACCCAAAGCATTCCAGGACTTCCCATGGGATACTGGGGATAAATCCTTCCCTGGGAGGGTGTTGAGGGTCCTTTCCAACCCAAAGCATTCCAGGATATTCCCTGGGCTGGTTAAATGGGATGTTGAGGGTAAATCCTTCCCTGGGAGGGTCCCTTCCAAAGCATTCCAAGATTCCCTGTGCTGGTTTAGGTGGGATATTGGGGGTAAATCCTTCCCTGGGAGGGTCCCTTCCAACCCAAAGCATTCCAGGACTTCCCTTGGGATACTGGGGATAAATCCTTCCCTGGGAGGGTGTTGAGGGTCCTTTCCAACCCAAAGCATTCCAGGATATTCCCTGGGCTGGTTAAATGGGATGTTGAGGGTAAATCCTTCCCTGGGAGGGTCCCTTCCAAAGCATTCCAAGATTCCCTGTGCTGGTTTAGGTGGGATATTGGGGGTAAATCCTTCCCTGGGAGGGTCCCTTCCAAAGCATTCCAAGATTCCCTGTGCTGGTTTAGGTGGGATATTGGGGGTAAATCCTTCCCTGGGAGGGTCCCTTCCAAAGCATTCCAAGATTCCCT
>NW_016690652.1:23818-28363 GCF_001604755.1 Lepidothrix coronata
GATATTCCCTGGGCTGGTTTAGGTGGGATATTGGGAGTAAATCCTTCCCTGGGAGGGTCCCTTCCAACCCAAAGCATTCCAGGATATTCCCTGGGCTGGTTTAGGTGGGATATTGGGAGTAAATCCTTCCCTGGGAGGGTCCCTTCCAAGCCAAAGCATTCCAGGATATTCCCTGGGCTGGTTTAGGTGGGATATTGGGAGTAAATCCTTCCCTGGGAAGGTGTTGAGGGTCCCTTCCAAGCCAAAGCATTCCAGGATTCCCTGGGCTGGTTTAGGTGGGATATTGGGAGTAAATCCTTCCCTGGGAAGGTGTTGAGGGTCCCTTCCCACCCAGACCATCCCATAATTCCACGACCAGGGCTGAGCATTCCCCTCCTTGCCCTTCCCAACTCCCAAACCTCCAGCCCTCTCCCCTTCCAGCCCCTTCCATGGGGGTTTTATCCCAGTTTTCTCCGCACTTTTGGGAATCAGAGCTCGGAGAACCCGCCCGGCCCTCGGAGGTGTTTCCACGCTCCAGGAGTGTCCCAGTCCCTGGGAAGTCGTGGAATTATCAGTCCCTGGCGTGGACTTGGCTGCCCCACACCCTCTGATACCTCCTGGGTGGAGCTGCCAAAGGCAAACACGGGAGTTTCCTCCGGGAACGGGGAGGAAAAACGGGTGGAAAACACCCCTGCCTTGGGATCCGTGTCCCCTGGATGCTGTTCCCACAAAAGATCCCCCTATCCCGGCCTGGGGAGGCATGGATTGGAGTGTTGGACGGGGAAGGAATGATCCATGGAGGTGATCTGGGGTCTGGAGCATCTCTGGTGAGGAGAGACTCATCAATCCATCCCAAAACCTCAGATATCCATAAAAACCTCTCAGCTGAGAGGGAATCTCGTCAGTCCATGGATGTATCTCATGGATTCCTACAAATCTCTCAGATGTCCCTGGAAATACCTCAAATATCCATAAAAATCTCTCATCTGAGAGGGAATCTCATCAGTCCATGGATATATCCCATCAATCCATAGAAGTACCTCAGATATCCCTGGAAATATCTCCAATATCCCTAAAAACCTCTCAGCTGAGAGGGAATCTCGTCAGTCCATGGATGTATCTCATGGATTCCTACAAATCTCTCAAATATCCCTGGAAATGTCTCCAATATCCCTACAAATCTCTCATCTCAGGGGGGATCTCATTCATCCATGGGAATATCTCAGATATCCATGGAAATATCTCAGATATCCATGGAAATGTCTCGAATATCCCTACAGATCTCTCCATTATCCGTAGGAATATCTTGGTATCCCAAAAAAATCTCTCCAATATCCCCTGGAAACCCCTGATCTGAGGGTGGATCCCATCCATCCATGGAAATATCTCACCTGCCTTGGAGGATCTCCAGGGATCTCTTCCAACCCCCAATATCCCGGGAAAGGAGGATCCAAGCCCTGGGCAGGGGAGGGAGTGGTTTTAATCCCAGAAAAGGGGGGATCAGAAGGGGAAGGGACTCGCTCCAAGGCACGAAGCAGCAGGAACCAGCTCTCCCAATCCCTGGGCCGGGAAAATCCCGGGAATCAAAACAAATCCCAGGCCAATCTGGGGGATTTGGGCCCCGTTTTTCCCGGCTCTGGTCGCTCCGAGTGTTGTCCCAGGGACACGTTCCCCTCTCTCAGGGAATATCCTCCTGGATTTTTCTCCTCCTGGAGACATTTCCATGGCATTTCTCAGCATTCCCATGGGTGGGAATGGGGAGGGAGTGCCCGGGAATGCCCAGGAGAGCTCCCAGCCCGTGGCACTGGTCCCAGTTTGGACTGGGCCGAGGAGAACATGGGATGTCGTTCCAGCTTTTCCCGCCCGTTCCAAGGGACGTAACAACCTCTGAAACGGAATATCCCAGGTTGGAAGGGAATTCCACGTGTTCCAGGGGACGTCATAACCTGGGAAAAAGGGGTTTGGAACCTCCTGCTGAGGAAGGGGCTGGAAAAGGGTTTGGTGTCGTTGGGAAAATTCCTGGCGGACTGAGATTTCCCGGTGTTGACAACAGAACTTGTGGAATACCCTGAGTAGGGAGGGTCCCACCGGGAGTCACGGAGCCCCAGCTCCTGGCTCTGCATCCCAAAGATCCCCAGAAGAGCCCAAAAAGATCCCAAATGTTCGGGGCAGCTCCAGTTTTCTCCGAGACCTCGGAGGCGGCGACGTCGGCGCCGCTCCCAAGAAACGGGATCCGGAGCGGCCTCGGATCCATCTCTTCCCAATCCCTTCCCAGATATTACTACAACAAGAGGATCCTCCACAAGACAAAGGGCAAGAGGTTCACCTACAAGTTCAACTTCAACAAGCTGGTGATGCCCAACTACCCTTTCATCAACATCCGGCCCAACGGTGAGTCGGGCGCGCGGAATTCCGGCCGCGCGGAATTCCCGGCGCTCCCGCCGTGGAATTCCAGGGGGAAAGGCCCCTGGGACGAGCCGTGCCGCTCTGGGGGGACGTCTGGGCCGTGATCAAACCTTATCTGGGGCTGCCTTTCCCTGGGGGTTGTTGTGGGAGATGAGGAATCCGGGCTCCTGTTTGCGCTCGTCCCTCCCCCGGGGGCGTCGCGGGCGGGTTCGCTTTGCTTTTGGGGCGGGTTTTTTTGGGGGGTTGGGTTGTTTTTGGGGGGGTTGGGTGGGTTTGTTTGGCTGGGCTGAGGGGTTGGAAGGGTGTCCTTGGGATAAGAGGATTAAGTGGGGCTGCTCCAAGCCTGCCTGTGTTTGAACAGGAGTTTATGGGGCCGGATAAACGTGGCCTTTCTCCACCAGCTGAGCCCGGCCCGAAAGTTCAGGGCTTTGCTCCTCCCAAGGCCCCTTTTTTGGGCTCAGTTCTGCTCCTTTGAAACCCAAAAGACCTCTTTTTTAACCCCTTTCTGTCTCGACTCGAGCTCTGCACCTCCCCAGGGAATGCAAGAGCTTCCAGAGGAAAACTCTGGACTAAAATCCCAGGGATTTCCCGGCTCTCCCCGAGCTTGACTAAAGTCACAGGGATTTCCCAGCTCCCCCCACCGAAGCAGGAGAATGAAAAAAAAGTTGGGAATGGAGAATAATTGTTCCTTTCTTGCCCTGCAAGGCCTTTGAGCCTCTTGCCAGCAGCAGGGATTTATCCCAGAATTGGTTTTTTGGGAAGAGGGTCCCATTTGCAAAGACGCTTTTTTGGTGGAGTTAAATCCCCTAAAAGCCAGATTTTTCCATCTGGGTGGTTGTCCATGAAAAAACAGGGAGGTTGTTGGCCACGGAGTCCACAAAAACGCGGAACCTCTGGAATTCTGGACACCCAAAATTCCCAAACTCTCCCCTCCGCAAAAAAAACACCGACACGGAGGTGCCCCGGGTTGGGAAGGCCCTGGAATATGGGGGGAAAAAAAGCAGGGAAAAAAAAAGAGCAGGGAAAGCAGGGGCTGGAAGGTTGAACCTGAAAAGCCCAAGGGCTGGGAAAAAAAAAACAAAACAACAAAACAGGTTCCATGTGGGGCCAGAGGAATTCCCAGGGGCCGGAGCCGGGATTTTGGCAGCCGGGGCCCGACACGAAGGTGCCATCGAGAGGCTTTTTTGTCTCCCCAAAGCCACCAGGAATCCCAAAAAACAGGGCTGGGAGGAGGGGAAAATATTCCTCCAGGTGTTGTGCCTTTTGTAGGGAGAAGGAAATGTCTTCTCCAGGCGTCCTGAGCCAAGGGAACGGGGGTGGGAGATGTGTCTGGAGCTGCTCTGTAAATCTATAATTACTTGCAGCAACGAGTCCGGGCAGTTCCAGCTCCACGTTCCCTTTTCCCTGCTCCTCCAGCCACTCCCTCCTATCTCTGGGGTTCAGGCATTTAAAAAAAGAACTTTGGAGAGAACTGGAATGCACTTTTGTCTAATTACAACCTGTTTTCTTCCCCTCCTCTGGCTCTCTCTGGGGCTCGGAGAGGGAGGGGGGGTTGGGATTCTCCAAACCTGGGTCGGGTTTCTTCTTCTCCTCCCTGTGTTTTGTTTGGGTTTTTTTTTTTTTTTTTTTGGGAAAGGGAAAAAAAATGGGAATCAAGGGGTTCATTGTGGAGGTGAGGGAGAGAAGTGTGTGAGGATTTGGCTGGTTACGAGTCGGGGCCGGGCGGTTCCGTGGGAAGAGGGAGCCAGTGGGAGCTCGGCAGCGACGTAGGAGGGATTTTCTTCCCAGAAAAAGCACAAATCGGGGATTTTTCCAGGCAGCCTGGAGCACGAAATCAGGGATTTTTCAGGCAGCCTGGAGAGCTGGGGGTTCACTCCTCCTCCTGCCCCCACCGGGAGCGAGGAGGGCAGGGAGGGGCATCCCAAACTTCTTCCAGTGGCTCTGGAGCTTCCCGAAAAGCCCGGGGAGAGGAGAGGAGAGGATTCCTCCCCAGCAGTGGCAGGATTTGA
Source organism: Lepidothrix coronata (assembly GCF_001604755.1). Taxonomy (NCBI): domain Eukaryota; kingdom Metazoa; phylum Chordata; class Aves; order Passeriformes; family Pipridae; genus Lepidothrix; species Lepidothrix coronata. The sequence goes on from NW_016690652.1 coordinate 28,213, forward strand.
GGTGGGCAGGGAAAAGGAGCAGATGGAAAAGGCCCCTCCCCTCAGCTCCCAGCACGTGGGATTTTTGGGTTGCTCTTCCAAAACGCCTGCGGGTGCAGCTCCAGGAGCTGCTCCTTCCCTGGGATTTAACTCCCTCGGAGCTGGAGCTGGA
>NW_016690652.1:28703-30508 GCF_001604755.1 Lepidothrix coronata
AGGGCGTTTGGGGTGGAAATTAGGGAATGGTCGTTCATCCAGGGGTGGAAATTGGGGAATGGTCGTTCATCCAGAGGGCGTTTGGGGTGGAAATTAGGGAATGGTTGTTCATCCAGGGGTGGAAATTGGGGAATGGTCGTTCATCCAGAGGTGGAAATTAGGGAATGGTTGTCCATCCAGGGGTGGAAATTAGGGAATGGTCGTTCATGCAGAGGGCCTTTGGGGTGGGAATTAGGGAATGGTCGTTCATCCAGGGGTGGAAATTAGGGAATGGTTGTCCATCCAGGGGTGGAAATTAGGGAATGGTCGTTCATCCAGAGGGCGTTTGGGGTGGAAATTAAGGAATGGTCGTCCATCCAAAGGGTGTTTGGGCACCGGAAGAGGCTCCACACGGTCCCAGGAGCTCCGGGAGTGTTGGGACGACACTCCCAGGGAATTCCTGGGGCCGTGCAGGGCCGGGAGCGGGGCCGGATGATCCCAGCGCGTCCCTGCCGGCCGGGCCGCCCCCTGACTGTGTCATTCCCTACCCCAGGTGTGGTCCCCCAGAGCGCTCCCCCCGTCCCCACGGCCTCGTCCCGCTTCCACTTCCCTCCGCTGGACGCCCACTCCCCCACCGAGGATTCCCAGCCTGGGGGCCGCTTCCCCGGCGGTTCCCTCGGCCCGGGATCCACCCCGGAGGCTCTGGCGGGCGACGGCGGCGGCGGCGACAGGAAGCCGGAGCTGCCGGAGCTGCTGGAAGATTCCTCCTCGGATTGGCGCCGGGGGGGCGTGGATCTGCTGGCCCCCCACGGCGGGCCCGGCGGCGGCGGGAGCGTCGCCCACCCCAAGCGCAAGCCCGACATCGTCCTGCCGCTGTTCCCCCGGCCCGGGATGTTCCCGGACCCCCACAGCCCCTTCGCCGTGTCGCCGCTGCCGGGCCGCGGGGGGGTCCTCAACGTGCCCATCTCGCCGGCGCTGTCGCTGACGCCCACCCTGTTCTCCTACAGCCCCTCGCCGGGGCTCAGCCCCTTCACCGGCAGCAGCTGCTTCTCCTTCAACCCCGAGGAGATGAAACACTACCTGCATTCCCAGGCCTGCTCCGTGTTCAACTACCACCTGAGCCCGCGGACTTTCCCCCGCTACCCGCTGGTGGTGCCGCCGCTGCAGTGCCAGGTGCCCCTGGAGGAGCAGCCCCAGTTCCCCATCAAGCTCCAGCCGCCTCCCGCCGGCCGGAAAAACAGGGAGAGGCTGGAAAGCGCCGAGGAAGCGGCTCAGCTCAGGGTGAAGGTGGAGCCCGCCGGGGACAGGGAGCCCGAGGAGGCCAAGGGCAAGGACGGGGCAGAGAGGAGGGAAGAAGGTTCCGGAGCAGAGGAAGGCAAGGGGGGGCCGGTGTTCGCCCGCCCGGCCGCCCCGTCCTGGCTCCCGGCGCCCGCCCAGCCCGGCTCGTCCTCCTCGGAAGAGCCCCCGCCGGAGCAGCAGCAGCAGCACCCAGGGGAGAGCGGCGTGGAGAAACCCCCCCGGGATCCCTGCGGAGAGGCGGGAGCTCAGGAGAAGAGGGAGGACGCCCTGATGCCCCCCAAGCTGCGCCTGAAGCGCCGCTGGAACGGGGACAGGCAGGCGGAGCCGCCCGAGGAGAACGGCGGCAGCGGCCTCTGGAACGGCCCCAACGCCGCCGCCGCCGTCCCCAAGGCCGTGGCCACCGCCTCCGACACCTAATCCCGGGGGCCGGGAGAGCATCCAGGGATTTATGTAGCAGAGGTTGCAGAGCGCGGGGAGGGGAGCGGGGAGGGGGTGGGACACGGGGAGGTGGGGGGGGTTAGAGCCTG
>NW_016690652.1:31432-32980 GCF_001604755.1 Lepidothrix coronata
CTCTGGGGTCGTTCCCGCTCCGGGGTCGTTCCCGCTCTGGGGTCGTTCCCGCTCCGGGGTCGTTCCCGCTCCGGGGTCGTTCCCGCTGCTCCTCCGTCGTTCCCGGGCTTTCCCGGCTGAGCTTCGGGCCTGGCACGGACTCCCAAGGGGGTTGAGGCCTTTCCCCCGGGGATGGAGGAATTCCAGGCGTGGCCTATTTTGGTGTTTATAGCAGCAGGAATCTCCAAATCCATGTAATTCCCTGGGAGTTTTTTTTTTATGGATATATATATATATATTTACACGGAGCGTGCGATGGCGGGAGAGGAGAATTCCCAGCTTTGCATCCGCCTCGGGAGCTGAGGGGGGGGGACTGGGATGAGGGAATATTGCACTGTCCTTGGAGCAGGGGAAGGATTCAGGAAGACACGACTGAGAAAATCAGGATGCTGCCGGAGCGGGAGAGCCGCCCTCTCCCTCTCCCTCTCTCCCGGAGAGGGATCCGCATTCCCGGCTCTCCGGGAAAAATCCTTCTTTTCGCCTTTTTCGTTGTTGTTTTTCTCCTGCAGAAGCCATGAGCAAAAACTCTTCAAAATCCTTCAGGGAATCGGGAACGGGAACGGGATGTCAAAAAAAACTTAACCCAATGCCTTTAACAGACGCATTAAAATGTACCCGGGGGGGTCTGCGGGGGGGTTGTTTTTTCCCCCAAACCTCCCCCCCCCTCCCTTCTCCCAAATCGTGCGGGTGGAATTTGGGAGCGACGGGAAGATTTGAACGTCGGAAACGATTGTGGTGGAGCGGGAACGCCGGGATCGCCCCGGGAACGCCCCGGGAGCCTCGGTGACTCCATTCCCTGCGTTTGGATCCCCCCCTATCACCTTGACTCATGCCTTAAACTACGTGTGGACTCGATCCCGGCGGGGTCCGGCCACGGGAGCGCTTGGATTTCATGGATTTTCATGGATTTTCATGGATTTTCGTGGATTTTCGTGGATTTTCGTGGATTTTCGTGGATGTTGCCCCGGTGCCGGAGCGGCGGCCGCGTCTCCCGGCGTAAATCCCGCTGTATTTTTGCTACAATCCTCCTTCTTTCCCTACCCGGCCACATTCCCCGTGGGACCGATTCCCTCGGGAACGCGCCCCCATCCCGGCGTCGGGATGAACCCTCGACGATTCCTCGGAAAGGAGCTTCGGGGGAAAACCCGCCGGGGCCGGAGCCGCATCCCGAGGGGGAGGATTCCCGAGGGAGCCGCTCCGGGAGCGCCAGGAGCACAGTTTGGAAGTGGAATTCAGGCAGGGATTCGGGGGCTGCCGGGATGAGATGCCGGGAGCCGGGAGCCGATCCCGGGAGTCGGATCCCGCGAGACCCGGACGGGCTCCGGATTTTCCCGGAGCGTGGAGGAAAAACGGGATACGAGGAGCCTTTGGATCATCCCACCCCCCCAACCCCGCGGAGGGTGTCCAGGAGTGAACTCAGGAATTAGAAAACACGAGGCCTTTCCCGATTCCCGGCTTTGATCCGTATCCTCCCAAGTGCCGGAGCCCGGCGGGAATTCGGGAATTCTG
>NW_016690652.1:36003-38631 GCF_001604755.1 Lepidothrix coronata
TTCTCTCCCGTTGGTGCAGACAGGGAATGTGTCTCCTTTCCCCCAATTTCCCCAAATCCAGGAGGTTTCTCCCTGTTCTCTCCCGTTGGTGCAGACAGGGAATGTGTCTCCTTTTCCCCATTTTCCCTATTTTTTCCCATTTTCCCAAATCGGGGGAGGTTTCTCCCTGTTCCCTCCGTTGGTGCGCCCGTGCCAGCCCCTCCTGCTCCCGGGTCCAAAGAGGATTTGGGCAGCAAGGGAAAACCCCAAGGAGCTTTGGGGATTAGGACTGGGCTCAGGGGATGAAGGGGACTCGATCCCAGCCCAAATCCCAGGCACCTGGAAGAGCTCCAAGGCTGGAAGTTGGATCCAGTGCTCCCCTCTCCCTCAGTGCCCAACCCCGGGATGGGCATTGAAGCCCAGGATGGGCCAGGACGGACTTATCCAGGCCCGGGATGGGCTGTTATCCAGTCCTGGGAGGGACACCCCAAATCCTGGGATGGACCTTTCCAACCCCACAGTGCCAGGAGACGGAAAGGTGGGAATTAGGAAGGGAGAAACCACCGTGGGCATCAGGGGATGCTCCGAGCCCGGGACGGGATCAGATCCTGCATCCCAGGGCGTCTCCCAGCCCCGGGAATGGGAGGGGTGTGGTGTCACCTCGGGATGCTCCTTCTCCGTCCCTCCGTGGCAGCTCCGGGATGAGCCCCGGGATCTGATCCCCCCCAATTCCCAACCCTGCCGGGGTTTTCCCGGAGGCTGCTCCGATGTTCCCAAATCCTCTTGGTTTAATCGGATTTAAACGCTTTTAAACAAAGAGCCCCCTCACCTCCACCTGGGGAGGGAGGGGAGATGTTCCCGGGGAGGGCTGGATAAGGAGCTCGGAGCAGGATTTGGGAGAGATAAAGGGGCGGGAACGCGGCCAAATCCCAACCTGGACAAGCAGCCCTGTGGGATCAGCTCCCTGCGAGCCCTGGGGACACCCCCCACCCCGATTTGGGGGTCCTCTTTCCCTGATCCGTGGAAAATCCTGCTCGGAGGTGGTTCCAAGCCTCCACGGGGGTCCCGGGGGCGCCTCCCCGAGACTCGAAATGGGAAATTGGGAATAAACAAGGATGGGAAAGCAAACTGGGAGAGGAAAAACCGGGAATGGAGCCTCCCCCCATCATCCAGGCCCTCAAAGGGGGGGTCACAACCTCCTGCCCTTTGGAGCTGCTGCTCCCGGAGCCCCGTTTGCCTCCCCAGGCTGATCCAATTATCCCAAATGATCCTGTTTGGGTTTTCCCGGCTGGGACACGGGGCCGGGAATCGGGAGAGGGGGAGCAAGAGGGGATAAATGCTCTCCATCGCTGTGTCCCGTCGCTCCCAGATCTTTTTTATTCCCGTTTTTTTTTGGCTGGATCTGGAATCGGGCACTGGAGGGACCCACCCAGCGCCCGGGAAGGGGCACAAACAGGTTGGACTTTTCCTTTGGACCCCCAAACACGCCCCCCCCGCTGCTCCCCCGCTCCCCCCACCCTCCCCATAAGCAGATTTAGGCTTAACCTCCCCCCCTTCACCCCTTCCTTTATATCCCGGGAGATGCTTCCCGAGACCCTCAGTGGGATTTTCCAGCCCAGGAAAAGCCCTTCAGGGGCTGCAGGTGAGTCAGGAGGGGAGGGGTTGGGACCCCCCCCCCGCCACCACCGAGAAGGAGCTGGAGCTGGAGCCGGGAGGATTCCCGGAGGCTGGATGGATCCCGGGTCCTGGATGGATCCCGGGTCCTGGAGGAATCCCTGAGATCCAGGGGAATCCCTCAGGTCCTGGTGAATCCCTCAGGTCCTGGGTGACTCCCCTCATCCAGTGCCGGCCGGATCCCGGGTGGATCCCGAGTGGATCCCGGGTGGATCCCGGCGCCAGGTTCTCCCCCCGGGGCTCCTCTGCTTTGCCCCCCCAGGCCGGAGGATGCCGCGGGAATACCTGGCCCAGGTGATGCCCGTCCTGCCCGGCCCCTCCCGGGCATCAGGTGAGAGGGGCTGCCCGTCCTTCCCGTCCTTCCCGACCCTCCCGGGTGCCAGGAGAGCTCCCGGGGGATCCCCGCCGGACCTTGGGGTGGGCGGGGGTGAAGGACCCTCTTTTAGCCCCCCCAGTTTTCCACCCGTCCCTTCCCTGCAGCCCCTCAGGCACCCGGGGATGGCGCAGGACCATCCTCATCCTCCTTGGACGTTCCCCGGGATCTGGGAAGGGGGGGCAGCTCCTTTCCCTCGGGGTGACACCCCCGAACCCCCCCGAGCCCTGAGCGTGCCCCCCCTGGCCCCGCAGTGCCCCCGTTCCCCAATTGGGCGCCCCGAGGCGAGTCCAGCCCGGGCTCCAGGCAGATCCAGCTGTGGCACTTCATCCTGGAGCTGCTGGAGAAGGAGGAATTCCGCCACGTCATCGCCTGGCAGCGGGGAGGGGACGGCGAGTTCGTCATCAAGGACCCCGAGGAGGTGGCCCGGCTGTGGGGGAGGAGGAAGCGCAAACCCCAAATGAACTACGACAAGCTCAGCAGGGCCCTCAGGTGCCGCAGGGACCCCAACCCGGGGACCCCAATCCTCGCCGGGGGGCTGAGACCCCCCCGTTAACCCCCCTATTTGCTCCCCCCTCGTCCCCCCCCCAGGTATTACTACA
>NW_016690652.1:39433-40571 GCF_001604755.1 Lepidothrix coronata
TGGGGGGCTGTGGGGTCTCGGGGGGCTGTGGGGTCTCGGGGGGCTGCAGGTCTTTGGCAGGGGGCATGTGGGGAGCCCGTGTCCTTCCCGGCCGTCCCGGCGCTGATCCCGATCCCGATCCCACAGCAGCACCCAGTGGCTGTGCCTGGGAGACAGGACGCGGCACCCACCCGGGAGCAGGGATTTGCCCTCCCGTCCCATTTGGACTCTGTCCCGGTCCCAATCCCGGCTGGAAGGGCTCCCGGGCTGGGAGCTGGATCCAGTGCCCGGCTCTCCTGCGGAGCGCAGCCCTGGGATGGGCCGGATCCAGCCCCGGGATGGACGCGTGGAGTCCTGGGATGGCCACATGGAGCCTCGGGACGAGCTGGATCCAGCTCCGGGGTGGACACGTCTAATCCCGGGATGAGCTGCACCCACGCGGGACGGACACACGGAATCCTGGGATGCGCCAGAGCCAGGCCTGGGATGGACACGACGATGGACAAAGGGCAGGAACCAGTTCCCCCCACAATAAACCAGTTTGGGGAGAGGGGTCTGCCTGTTCTCACCCCAAAACCGGTGTGTCCCCCCCCTCACCAAAGCCACTGTCCCCACGGAGGGGCCGCCACGTCCACGCCCCCAAATTCCCCGGGATGGGAGAAGGGGATTTTGGGGGACCAGGATGGGGGGGCCAGGCGGCCCCCCCAAAATCTGGTGTGGCCCTGGGGGGCAGGGGGAGGGTCGGGGGTTGTGGGTTGGGATTTTGGGGGAAGGGGGCGGAGCGGCCGCTGGTCACTCCCAGAGATTCCCGGAAAACGGTTCCTTTTCATTTTCGCTTTTCCATGTTTTCCACGCTGGGAGCAGGAGGAGGGGGTAGGGGGGGAAGAGCCTGGCTGTGCTTTTTGGGGACCCTGCCGTCCTTTTTGGGGACCCCCTCCGGCCTCTTCTCATGGCACAGGGCACGTGTGGGGAGCTCCTTGCTGTGCCCGTGTCCCCCATACCCAGAGCTCACTGTGGGATCCCCCAAATCCCCTGTCCCCGTGTGTCCCCCATACCTGGAGCTCACTGTGGGTCCCCCCAAATCCCCCTGTCCCCGTGTGTCCCCCATACCCAGAGCTCACTGTGGGATCCCCCAAATCCCCCTGTCCCTTTATCCCCC
>NW_016690653.1:0-1306 GCF_001604755.1 Lepidothrix coronata
CCATCCATCCCATCCCATCCCATCCCATCCCATCCCATCCCATCCCATCCCATCCCAAAATCCCCCCTGGATGGGGCTGCTGCACCTTCCCACTCCTGCTTTCCGGACACCAACTCCTTAAATCCAGGCTTAAACTCCGAATCCAGGAGGCCCAGCCCTGTTAAATCCCATTCCTGGTTTTCCCTGGGGTTCCCACCCAGCCCAGCATCCCTGGAGGGGGGAACAGGGATGTGGGGGGGACCTGTCGTGTCTCTGCTGTGGCCCCTGGAACGGCTTTGGCTCGGGATCTGTTGGGAAGGGGGTGCGGGAGGTCCGGGAATCACCCCGGAATAATCCTGGGATGGGGCTTGGGGAGGGAAAGGGGCTTCACTTCCCGTGGCCTCGGGAAGCTGTGCCCGAATCCACGTGGGAAGGGCACGGGAAAGGGTCCGGGATGGGTGAAAAATAGCTGGAAATGGGGAGAAAAAGGGAACAGGGATAAAAACCCGGGAGCTGGGAGGGCAGCAGAGCCGAGGTGGTGTCCCCTGGGAAGGTGGAGCTGGGTTCCAGTGAGGACAACGGGAAAGAATTGGGAAAATTGGATATTGGGGACGAATTCCTGGCTGGGAGGGTGGGGAGGGGCTGGGCTGGAATTCCCAGAGGAGCTGTGGCTGCCCCTGGATCCCTGGGAGTGCCCAAGGCCGGGTTGGATCCCCTGGGACAGCAGGAGGTGTCCCTGGGTGGGAATTAAACCATCTTGGAGGTTCCTTCCCGCCCAAATCATTCCCTAATTTGATGATTCCGGGATTTATTCACCCCTGCGGGTTTATCCTTTGGTTCCCTCTCAGCCAGGGAAGGGGGGTGGGCACTTCCAGAGGTTTTTAGGGAGAGCCAGACCCTGAACTGCTGGGATTGGGATGAGCTGGAGGGGTGTGGGCACTTCCAGAGCCACATCCCTGAGCTGCAGGATTTGGGATGAGCTGGAGGGGTGTGGGCACTTCCAGAGCCCCATCCCTGAGCTGTGGGATTTGGGATGAGCTGGAGGGATGTGAGCACTTCCAGAGCCACATCCCTGAGCTGTGGGATTTGGGATGAACTGGAAGGATCTGGGTACTTCCAGGGGTGTTTTAGGGAGAGCCACATCCCTGAGCTGCTGGATTTGGGATGAGCTGGAGGGGTGTGGGCACTTCCAGAGGGGGTTTAGGGGGAGCCAGACCCTGAGCTGTGGGATTTGGGATGAGCTGGAGGGGTGTGGGCACTTCCAGAGTCACATCCCTGAGCTGTGGGATTTGGGATGAGCTGGAGGGATCTGGGCACTTCCAGAGCC
>NW_016690653.1:6771-10077 GCF_001604755.1 Lepidothrix coronata
TCCTTCTCCTCCTCCTTCCCACCTTTCCCAGCTGATCCCTGGGAGTGCTCCCCCTTCCTCCCGGAGCTGAGCCTGCGGCCCTGGAGGGATCTGGGTCTCTGGGATGGGTTTGGAGCCTGCAGGGAATGTTCATCCGGCAGGAGCCGGATGTTAAAGACATCACTGGGATCATTTCTGCTGGTTTGGGAGTCATCTCTCCTGGTTTGGGAATCAGCCCTCCTGGTTTGGGAATCATCTCTCTTGGTTTGGGGATCATCTCTCCTGGTTTGGGAATCATTCCTCCTTGTTTGGGAATCATCCCTCTTGGTTTGGGAATTATTCCTCCTGGTTTGGGAATCATTCCTCCTGGTCTGGGAGTCATTCCTCCTGGTTTGGGAATCATCTCTGCTGGTTTGGGAATCATCTCTCCTGGTTTGGGGATCAGCCCTCCTGGTTTGGGAATCATCTCTCTTGGTTTGGGAATCATTCCTCCTGGTCTGGGAGTCATTCCTCCTGGTTTGGGGACCATTCCTCCTGGTCTGGGAGTCATTCCTCCTGGTTTGGGAATCATCCCTCTTGGTTTGGGAATTATTCCTCCTGGTTTGGGAATCATCTCTGCTGATTTGGGGATCATCTCTCCTGGTTTGGGGATCATCTCTCCTGGTTTGGGAATAATTTCTGCTAGTTGAGGAATCATTTCTCCTGCTCTGGGAACTATTTCTCCTCGTTTGGGAATCATTCCTCCTGGTTTGGGAATCATCTTTCTTGGTTTGGGAATCATTTCTGCTGGTTTGGGGATCATTCCTCCTGGTTTGGGGCTCATCTCTCCTGGTTTGGGGATCATCTCTCCTGGTTTGGGAATCATCTTTCTTGGTTTGGGAACCATTCCTCTGGTTTGGGGATCATTCCTCCTGGTTTGGGAATCATTCCTCCTGGTTTGGGAATCATTCCTCCCAGTTTGGGAATCATTCCTCCTGGTTTGGGAATCATTCCTGGAGGCTTGGAGCAGCCCCTGGAAGCTCCGGGAGGTCTTGAGGGAAGCCTGGATCCCGCTGGGATCGGATGGGAGGTGGCTGGAGGGAGAGTTTCCCAGCCTGGGAATGGATAACGGGGAGGGCTCAGGGCAGGAGAGGGTCCGGGTGCAGATCAGGAGCTGGTGGGACTGGGGAGCAGCTTTTCCTTTGGGAATTAGGGAAAGGTCCTTCCCCCCGAGGGTGGTTGGCACTGACCAGGCCTCCCAGGGAATGGTCTTGGCCCCAGGGCTGCCAGAGCTCCGGGAGGGTTTGGATGCTGGGATCCTTGGGGTGTCCTGTGCAGGGCCAGGGGCTGGAATTTGGGCCCTTGTGGGTCCTTCCATTCCAGGATAATTCCCTAATTCCACGATGTTACAGCTCCTGTCCCACCATCCCTGTGGCCAGGTTTGTTCAGGCCCTGCCCCACTTCCATCCCGGCTGTTTTCCCTGGATACCTGAGTGGGGGCTTCTCCCAACAGCAGTGTCTGGTTTAGCAGGATTTAGGCTGGAGTTTAAGCTCAGCTCCAGGGAATGATCCGGGAGCCACCCCAGGGCATTCCCACAAATTTAGGCTGGAGTTTAAGCTCAGCTCCGGGGAATGATCCTGGAGCCACCCCAGGGCATTCCCACAAATTTAGGCTGAAGTTTAAGCTCAGCTCCAGGGAATGATCCCGGAGCCACCCGGGGCATTCCCACAAATTTAGGCTGGAGTTTAAGCTCAGCTCCAGGGAATGATCCCGGAGCCCCCCCCGGACATTCCCACACCAGCGAGGTCTCTCCTGGCTCCCGCTCGTTGCTCTGTGGTTTAAGGGCAAATCCCGGGATTGGGATGAGTGGGAACCTCCGGATCGATGGTGGAAAGGGAGGAGACGAGGGGGGAGAGGGGACAAATGTCCCCAAAGGGCCGACAGGGACAGGGCAGAGCCGGGGAAAATGTGTCCCTCCAGGATCTCCATGTCCCTCCAGGGTCCTGCTGTCCCTCCAGGATCCCTGTGGTGTCCCTCCAGAATTCCCATGTCCCTCCAGGATCCCGGTGTCCCTCCAGGATCCCAGTGTCCCTCCAGCATCCCGGTGTCCCTCCAGCATCCTGATGTCCCTTCAGGATCCCTGTGGTGTCCCTCCAGGATCTCTGTGGTGTCCCTCCAGAATTCCCATGTCCCTCCAGGATCCTGGTGTCCCTCCAGGATCCCTGTGTCCCTCCAGGATTCCAGTGTCCCTCCAGGATCCCTGTGGTGTCCCTCCAGGATCCCTGTGGTGTCCCTTCAGGATCCCTGTGTCCCTCCAGGATCCCTGTGTCCCTCCAGAATCCCGGTGTCCCTCCAGGATACTGAGTGTCCTTCCAGGATCCCAATGTCCTTCCAGGATCCCAGTGTCCCTCCAGCATCCTGGTGTTCCTCCAGGATCCCTGTGGTGTCCCTCCAGGATACTGAGTGTCCTTCCAGGATCCCGATGACCCTCCAGGATGCTGGTGTCCCTCCACCCCCAAGTTTCCCTGTATTTTTATTATTATTTATTATTTTATTTATTATTATTTTATTTATTATTATTTATTTATTTTATTTTCCTGATTTTTCCTGTTTGGTTTTTCCCCCCCTGTATTTTTTTCGGTGCTTTTTTTCTTTTTAATTTTTTTTAAATTTTTTTTTTTAATTTTTATTTTCCCCTTTCGTTTCATTTTTTCCTTTTTCCCTGGAGCCCAGGTGGCCGAAGTGGGATGGGATGAGATGGGGCCTCCTAATTAATGATGTGAGGGGAGGAAATGAGGGGTGGGGAGGAGACAAACGTCCTTAAACCGGTCAGTCAGGAGAGGGCAGAGCCGGGAAAAACGGGAAGAGCTCTCCCCGCCCTGGTTCCCTTCCCCTGGGAAGCGGCACGGGGGGTCTGGGGTCGGGGTTTTCCCCGGGCCGGTGTGTGCGGGGCGAGCCCCCGGGGCTGGCGCCGGGATCCGAGCCCGGCACAGGCGGGAGAACTGGGAAACTGGGAGAACTGGGAAACTGGGAGAACTGGGAAACTGGGAAACCGGGAGAACTCGTGGGCGGGAGGCGGCTCCCGCCTGAGGGGCACAATTCCTGCGAGGAATTGAACCACGAACACCCCGTTCCCGAGTGCCCGGTAAGAACCAATGACTGAAATGTCCTTTTTGGCCGTGAATAATTAACCTGTAACCGGAGCTTTAGGAGCGGGCGAGGGGAGAGGCGGCTCCCGGCTCCCTGCCCGTCCTTCCTCCAGGATCCGATCCCGGTGTCCCTCCAGGATCCCTGTGGTGTCCCTCCAGGATCCCTGTGGTGTCCCTCCAGGATCCCTGTGGTGTCCC
>NW_016690653.1:12435-15805 GCF_001604755.1 Lepidothrix coronata
CCCGGAGCTCCGGGACGGCTCCTTCCTCCCGTTCTACCTCTTCCCTCTGCTCCGCACCTGCCCAATCCATCCCTTTGGGATTTAGTTCTCCTCCAGCTTTTTTTTCCCCCCTGTTTTTCTTTTTTTCTGTCCCCTCCCCCGCCCCGCCCCGTTTATTTCTGTTTTTTTCACCTTTTTTTGTGTCTGTGTTTTTGCTTTTCAGTTTTGTTTCCCCTTCCTCCCCCCCCCGTTTTTCCCCTGGTTTTTTTTCCTGACTTTTTTTCCCGTTTTTTTTTTAATTTTTTTTCTTTTCTTGATTTTTCCTTTTTGGTTTTTTCCTCCTGTATTTTTTCGGTGGATTTTCTTTATTTTTTCCCCCTCTCTCCTTTCCTTTTTTCTTTTCCCCTTTTCTCCTTGTTCTTTTTTTATTATCCTTTTTCTTTTCCCCGTTTCCATTTTTTATTTTTTTATCCTCCTTTTACTCTTTTGTTTTTCCTTTTTTTCCCTTTTTATTCCTATTCTCTTTTTTTCCCCTATTTTCTTTTTTCCTTTTTCCTCTTTTCCGCTGTTTTCTTTTTTCCTTCTTACTTTTTTCCTCTCTTTTCTCTTTTTCTCTGTTTTCTTTCTCCCTGTTTTCCTTTTTCCTTTTTTCCTCTTTTCCTTTTTCTTCTCTTCCTTTTTTTTCTTCCCCCCATTTTCTTTTTCCCTTGTTTTCTTTTCCCTATTTTTTCCCATTTCCTTTTTTCCTCTTTTCCCCATTTCCTCTCTTCTTTTTTCCTTTCTTCCTTTTTTCCCATTTCCTCTTTTTCCTTTTTTCCTCTCTTTTTTCCTTTCTTCCTTTTTTCCCCATTTCCTCTTTTTCCTTTTTTCCTTTCTCCCTTTTTTCCCCATTTCCTCTTTTCCCCATTTCCTCTCTTCTTTTTTCCTTTCTTCCTTTTTTCCCTATTTCCTCTTTTTCCTTTTTTCCTCTCTTCTTTTTTCCTCTTTTCCCCATTTCCTCTTTTTCCTTTTTTCCTCTCTTCTTTTTTCCTTTTTTTCCCTCTCTTCTTTTTTTCCTTTTTTCCTCTTTTTCCCATTTTCTCTTTCCTTTTTTCTCCCCCCCCTTCATTTTTCGCCATTTTCTTCATTCCCTCTTTTTCCTTTTCCCTCCTTTTCCTCCCCTTCCTTATTTCCTTTTCCCCCCTTCCCTCCTCGCCCTCCCAACCCCGTCATTCCCGGCCCTTCCCCTCGGTGTCCCCGCGAGGATTTGGCTCCCGGGCGAGGACCCTGCCGGAGTCTCCCCTGCGAATTCCGTCCCCAGCCGCTCCTCCCTTCGGTTTTCCTTCCCCGGGAGCCTCAGGAATTCCCGGGACAGGTTTTATCCCCAACCACCCGCGGGCAAACTTCACCCCCGGGGGCTGCCGGGCTTGATTTTTTTTCTTTCTTCTCCATTTTTTGAGAATTTAATGGAAAAGAAGGGAAAATGTAACCAGCCCTGGAGGTGCGCTGGCTCCGAGCCTGCTGGATATTCCAGGCTGGAAGGGATCTCCAGGTCTGGGAGCGCTTCCACAGCCCGAGCCGGGATCGGGGGGGCCGCTCATTAAACAAACTCATTAAGTAAATGAGTTTGCGAACAGCTCAGCAGCGTCCCGTTCCCGGAGCTCCTCCGGGGGAAGGGGTTTCCAGGCGGGATCTCAGCCATGGAAACATCGCCCTCACCCTTCCTCCTCCTCTCCATCCACCAACTGCCCCTTGGGAGCATCCCAAAATTTTATCCCGGCTGCCAGAGGCGGCCCGGGGGGGTCTGAGCTTTGCTTTAGTCCCGGCTCTAAATGGTTCCTGCGCCTTCCTCCCTCCGTCCTCCCGCCCCTTCCCGCCGGGAACTCTGGGTTATCCCGCTCTCCTTCACTTTCTTCCCGCGTGCTCCGGCTCGCTCAGAATTCCAGGGGTTATTTAGGACGAGGCTGGAGCTGCTTTGGCCCCCAAAAAGGGTCAGAGCCCCTCCCGCGGTCCCAGCCGGGCGGCACCGGGAGGGGTCGGTGCCGTCACCGGGATCGTGGGCAGCACATCCCGATCCTGCTGCTCCCGGGGCTGGAGCTGAGCCCGGGATCTCCCGGCACATGGGAGGTGAGATCCCGGCTGGAAGGGAGGGGCAGGACACAGGGAATGGATCCCAGTGCCAGAGGGCAGGGAGAGATGGGAGATGGGGAAGGGATTCCTGGCTGGGAGGGTGGGGAGGGGCTGGGCTGGAATTCCCAGAGAAGCTGTGGCTGCCCCTGGATCCCTGGGAGTGTCCAAGGCCGGGTTGGATTCCCTGGGATAGCGGGAAGTGTCAGGGTTGGAACGGGATGAACCTTAAGGTCCCTTCCCACCCAACCCATCCCAGGATCCCCAAAAAGCAAGGATGGACCTTTTCCCAACGCTTTGGGGTTTCCCTCCCCTCCATTTCCATGGTTCCCATGGAGAAGGGAAGAGCCTGGCAGGGTTTCTCTTGGAGCAATCCCATATCCAAGCATGGGAAAACCGGGATGCAGGTGCCTGGTTTTCCTGGGGTTAGATGGGAGATTGGGAAGGGATTCCTGGCTGGGAGGATGGGGAGGGGCTGGGCTGGAATTCCCAGAGAAGCTGTGGCTGCCCCTGGATCCCTGGGAGTGTCCAAGGCTGGGCTGGATTCCCTGGGATAGCGGGAGGTGTCCCTGCCCGTGGCAGGGAGTGGGAATTAAATGATCTTTAGGTTCCCTTCCCACCCAAACCAGCCTGGAATTCCATGACCTCATCCTGGCACTCACCACCCTGGAAGGGGATAAACCACCTTCCTGGAATTGGCTGCTGGGAAACTTCGGGATCTGTACAAATTTCCTGCTGCTCCAGCCCTAAAGCTTCCTGATTTTCCCACGGCAGGCTGGTCTGGGAAGCGTCAGGGTGATTTAATCCTCAGGAGTTGGGTTTTCAGGCGTTTCCCTGGGGAATGAGCAGCTCCGGGAGCAGCTCCCGGGAGGATTCGGGGCACGGGGAGGGTTCCTTGGGTGCCCAGGCTGTGCTCCAGCCTTGTGTTTTATCCCAAACTGAGGCATTCCCAGGACACAAAACGAGCCCCAGGGCCGTGTGTTTCCCCGTGCTCCAGGCTCCTGCTCCTTCCTTCTCCTGATCTTTCCTCCCTGGCTGCTGAGCCGGGAGAGGCTCCTCCTGCTCCCGCTCCCAAGGCCCGGAAAACGCTCAAATACAGTAATTTATGGTGGCTTTCTTTTTGGTTTTTTTTATTTGCTCTCTTCATCCAGGGCTGGGAAAGGAGTTTTTTCAGCCATGAAACTCGGCAAGGCGCGCCCGGCCAAGGATGAGCATCGGAAACAAGGTACGGCCCTGGAATCACACGGCGTGGGATTGCGTGGGATTGCGTGGGATTGCGTGGGAT
>NW_016690653.1:16252-18201 GCF_001604755.1 Lepidothrix coronata
GATCCCGATCCATGGGCAGGGAACGGATCCCGATCCATGGGCAGGGAGGGATCCCGATCCATGGGCAGGGAACGGATCCCGATCCATGGGCAGGGAATGGATCTCACTGTCTGCATTCCCACTGGGATCCATTCCCTGGGGCCTGTCATTCCAGGCCCTGATCCCCAGTCCCTCTCCAGCTCTCCTGGAGCCCCTTCAGGCTCTGGAATGTGCTCCAAGCTCTCCCGGGATCCTTCCCTTCTCCAGCCTGGCCATTCCCAGCTCTCCCAGCCTGGCTCCAGAGCAGAGGGGCTCCAGCCCTGGCAGCATCTCCGGGGCCTCCTCTTGTCCCTCTCTAGGATTTCCATGACCTGCCCGTGCTGGTCCCAGAGCTGGAGGCAGCACTTCCCATCTACTGGGGCTCTGATTCATCCCAAAATCCTCCCAGCTGAGCTGGGGACACCCTTTTTCCCAGGAAAGGAGCATCTCGGCAACTTCTTCCAAGGGAAATCTGGACTCGTGCCCCAGTGCCGGTGGGCTCTGGGCTCTTCCCTCATCCCGCAGCAATTTTCCACCTGGAGAAAACGACCCGTTTCCCCCGTATTTCCCCCCCCCCAGTTGTTTATCTTTGCGACAGAGCCCCCGCCCTTGCCCGAGGGCTCTTTCACCCCCGAAGTTTGGGGCGCTCATCCTTTCTTCCCTTTGTTCTGCCTCCCCGGGAATCGTTCCCGGGTGGAATTACCGCGTCACTCGAGCCCCGGGCTCCTCAATCGCCCCGTCTGGGCTCGGGCTGGCCCTGCCCTGCCCCGGTGGCCGCTGTCCCCTCCCTCCGGCTTGGATTCCCCTTTGTCCGCCTCCTGAATTATTCACGGGGTGGAAAACGAACCGCGGGCCGTCCCTTTGTCCCTTTGTGTGGCACCCCCGCGGTCCCTTTGTCCCTCTGTGTCCCCCCGCAGACGAACCGGCCGTGCTGGAGCCGGAGGACCTGGACAGGAGGGCGCTGAGGGGCGGGACGGGGCTGGAGCCGGACACGGTCTCGCTGGCCTCTGTCACCGCTGTCACCACCAATGTGTCCAACAAGAGGTGAGGGCACAACTCCCCCCAGCCGTGTGGCACTGGCATCGTCCCTGTCCTTGTCCCTGTCCTCGTCCCTGTCCTGATCCCTGACATGGTCCCTGTCCTCGTCCCTGATGTGGACCCTGACATGGTCCCTGTCCTTGTCCCTGTCCTTGTCCCTGTCCTTGTCCCTGACATGGTCCCTGTCCTTGTCCCTGGCATCGTCCCTGACATCGTCCCTGATGTGGTCCCTGACATCATCCCTGTCCTCGTCCCTGTCCTCGTCCCTGACATCATCCCTGACATCGTCCCTGTCCTTGTCCCTGTCCTCGTCCCTGTCCTCGTCCCTGACATTGTCTTCATCCCTGACATGGTCCCTGTCCTTGTCCCTGTCCTTGTCCCTGACATCATCCCTGTCCTTGTCCCTGTCCTTGTCCCTGACATCATCCCTGACATCGTCCCTGTCCTTGTCCCTGTCCTTGTCCCTGTCCTTGTCCCTGACATTGTCTTCATCCCTGACATCGTCCCTGACATCGTCCCTGTCCTTGTCCCTGTCATTGTCCCTGACGTCATCCCTGACATCGTCCCTGACACTATCCCTGACATCGTCCCTGTCATCGTCCCTGACATCGTCCTTGTCCCTGTCCTTGTCCCTGTCCTTGTCCCTGTCCTCGTCCCTGTCCTCGTCCCTGTCATCGTCCCTGTCATCGTCCCTGTCATCGTCCCTGTCCTTGTCCCTGTCCTTGTCCCTGTCCTTGTCCCTGTCCTTGTCCCTGACATTGTCCCTGACATCGCCCCTGACATCGTCCCTGTCCTTGTCCCTGACGTTGTCCCTGTCCTTGCCCCTGACATCGCCCCTGACATCGCCCCTGACATCGTCCCTGTCCTTGCCCCTGACATCGTCCCTGTCCTTG
>NW_016690653.1:18901-20796 GCF_001604755.1 Lepidothrix coronata
TCTGGGGGGTCCCAGAGCCCCCTGGGTTTGTGTCCCTGGGATTCCAGCAGAGCAGGAGCTCCCGGGGCCACCCTGCCAGTGCTGTGTCACAGCCCGGGGCGATGGCACCGGGAATGGCTTCCCACTGCCAGAGGGACGGGGGAGGGAATTCTTCCCTCTGAGGGTGGTGAAGGGCTGGGCTGGAATTCCCAGGGAAGCTGTGCCTGCCCCCGGATCCCTGGGAGTGCCCAAGGCCCGGCTGGAGCAGCCTGGGCTGGCGGGAGGTGGAACCGCACGGTCATTCCCACCCGAACCATTCCATGGCTCCCGGAATCCCGCCGGGGCTTTGACCGAGGGTTTCTCCCGCCCCTCCGAAGGTCCAAGCCCGACATCAAGATGGAGCCCAGCGCTGGCAGGCCCATGGACTACCAGGTGGGTGACAACGGGGGGGTCACCACCAGGGCGTGGGGGGACCTTTTCCCAGGGAACAGCCTCGTGCTGGGCTCCCACCACACCCTGCACTCTCCAGGGGCTGGAATTCAGAGGGTGGAGTGACAAACCCCGGATGAGGTTGGCGAGCCGGGCGTGTTCTCCCACGTGGTGTGGAGCCCAATTAAGCCCAAATGAAGCTCTCCCAGGTTCTCCTTGGAGCAGCCTGGGATGGTGGAAGGTGCCCCAGCCCCTGGCAGGGAACTGGGTGACCCTCAGGGTCCTTTCCAGCCCAACCCGCCCTCTCCAGGGTTCTGTGATCCCGTTGTTTGGTCCCACTGGCCAAACTCTGATCCAGGATAAACCCACGTGGTTCCCACCTGGCTCGAAGCCCCCACCCTCTGGGGCCGAGACAACGGGGAATTCCCGGGATCTCCTACATCCCACACCCCCCTGGGATGTGCCCGGGAGGCCCCGGATCCGCCGCCCCTGCCGGGAAAACGCCTCCAAAGGAGGGGCAGGGAGAGGAATCCCAGCCCTGGAGGCAAAGGTGCCCCCCAAATCCCCCCCCCCTGTGCCCCCAGGTCAGCGTGACCGTCATCGAGGCCCGGCAGCTCGTGGGGCTCAACATGGACCCCGTGGTGTGCGTGGAGGTGGGCGAGGAGAAGAAGTTCACGTCCATGAAGGAGTCCACCAACTGCCCCTACTACAACGAGGTGGGGCCGGGCTTGGGGGGCACTGCCGGGGCTGCTCTGCCCTCGGGGAAGGGGCATCGCCCATCCCCTGGCGCTGCTTCGGGGTTTAACCCCCGCCACGGGGGGGAATCCGGGCGGGAATTGGAGCCTTCGGCCCTCCGGGGTTGGCGGGAGGTGCCCCCGGGCTCACCCGGGATGGATCATCCTCGGCTTTTCCAAGGGTTCAGTGCTTCCTTCAGCCCCCCCCGGGGGTCCAGAGGTCGGCGCCGGGGTCCCAGGGGCACGTCCCGGGGGCTGCAGGGGCTCCTCCGGGGCGGTCACGGCTTCTCCAGGGGGTTTTCCGACCCCAGGGATCCCCTGACGGCTCCTCCTTCCCTTCCAGTACTTTGTCTTCGACTTCCACGTCCCCCCCGACGTCATGTTCGACAAGATCATCAAGCTGTCCGTGAGTGAGGGCCTTTCCCAGGCCTTTCCCTGGGATTTGGGGAGCAAACGGCCCCTTTTGGGATGGATTTGAGCTCCCGGGTGGGAGATTCCCAACAGGAGCCGAGGGGTTCCCTCCCACAGCAACCCCTCGGCTGGCAGAGCCCCCAGTCCCTCCTTCCCTCAAATCCTGGATCCATCCAGCCCCTGAATTCCTCAAATCCTGGATCCATCCAGCTCCTTTCCTCAAATCCTGGATCCATCCAGCTCCTGAATTCCCTCAAATCCTGGATCCATCCAGCTCCTGAATTCCCTCAAATCCTGGATCCATCCAGCTCCCGAATTCCCTCAAATCCTGGATCCATCCAG
>NW_016690653.1:24342-25660 GCF_001604755.1 Lepidothrix coronata
GGTCCTGGTGTGGGGACAGGCACAGCCCTGTCCCTCCTGACAGTCAGAACCGGGCAGGACACAGGTCCTGGTGTGGGGACAGGCACAGCCCTGTCCCTCCTGACAGTCAGAACCGGGCAGGACACAGGTCCTGGTGTGGGGACAGGCACAGCCCTGTCCCTCCTGTCAGTCAGAACTGGGCAGGACACAGGTCCTGGTGCTGGTCCCAGTGACAGGAGGCACAGCCCTGTCCCTCCTGACTGTCAGAACTGGGGGGACACAGGTCCTGGTGTGGGGACAGGCACAGCCCTGTCCCTCCTGACAGTCAGAACTGGGCAGGACACAGGTCCTGGTGCAGGTCCTTGGGTGGGAAGGTGGTTTGGGATGGGGTGGGATGGGGTGGGATGGGATGGATGGGATGGGACGGGACGGGGTCTCATCACCCGCCGGAAAAGCAGAGGGAGGTCTGGATGAGGTTTTCCCTCAGGCCCTTCAACTTCCCAGAGCTCCCCAAGGGGTGGAACCAAACCCCAGGAAAAAACAAACCCCAAAGTCCTGAAAAAAAACAACCATCAGGAGGCTTCCGGAACTGATTCCAGCCCCAGAACACTCCAGGGCTATTAAGTTTCCACTCTGCCCCTCAGCCTCTCCCCACGTGGAATCCTGGAATTGCTCGGGTTGGGAATGACCTCTAAGGTCCCGTCCAACCGCTAATAATCAGAATCCCAGACCAGGAGCAAAAAATACCAGCCCAGCTCTCCTGACTTCCTGAGGGGGCTCGAGGCACCCCCTGGGCTATTTTGGGCACCCCCTGGGCTATTTTGGGCACCCTCTGGGCTATTTTGGGCACCCTCTGGGCTATTTGGGGCACCCCCTGGGCTATTCTGGGCACCCCCCGGGCTATTCTGGGCACCCCCTGGGCTATTTTGGGCACCCCCTGGGCTATTTTGGGCACCCCTGGGCTATTCTGGGCACCCCCTGGGCTATTCTGGGCACCCCCTGGGCTATTCTGGGCACCTCCTGGACTATTTTGGGCACCCCCTGGACTATTTTGGGTACTCCCTGCACTATTTTGGGCACCCTCTGCACTATTTGGGGCACCCCCTGGGCTATTCTGGGCACCTTCTACACTATTTTGGGTACCCCCTGGACTATTTTGGGCACCCCCTGGGCTATTTTGGGCACCCCCTGGACTATTTTGGGCACCCCCTGGACTATTTTGGGCACCCTCTGGGCTATTTTGGGCACCCCCTGGACTATTTTGGGCACCCCCTGGACTATTTTGGGCACCCTCTGGGCTATTTTGGGCACCCCCTGGACTATTTTGGGCACCCCCTGG
>NW_016690653.1:26870-28389 GCF_001604755.1 Lepidothrix coronata
TGGGATGTGTGTGGTGTCCCCTGGTTTGCCTGGAGATGTTGGGATGTGTGTGGTGTCCCCTGGTTTGCCTGGAGATGTTGGGATGTGTGTGGTGTCCCCTGGTTTGCCTGGAGATGTTGGGATGTGTGTGGTGTCCCCTGGTTTGCCTGGAGATGTTGGGATGTGTGTGGTGTGCCCTGGTTTGCCTGGGGATGTTGGGATGTGTGTGATGTCCCCTGGTTTGCCTGCAGGGCAAGACCTCCATCCAGAAGAGCAGCTACGAGCCCCTGTGGAACGAGCAGATCGTGTTCACCGAGATGTTCCCCCCCCTGTGCAAGAGGATCAAGGTCCAGATCCGGGACTCGGACAAGGTCAACGACGTGGCCATCGGGACCCACTTCATCGACCTGAGGAAGATCTCCAACGAAGGGGACAAGGGTAAAGCTGGAGTGGGGGATACCGGGGTGCCTCCTTCCCTTTGGCAGAGTTCCCAAAATACCCCGGGCTCCTTCCCCACCCCTGGGCACGGCTGGTGGCCACCCAGAGAGGCTCTGGGGCGCTGGAAGGGTCTCCCGGGCTCGTTGGACCTCAGGAAAACCGAGCCCTGTCCCACCCTGTCCCGAGCCCTCCGTGCAATCCCAGGAAGCAAAGACACCCAGGAGCAGTTGGCCCCTTCCAAAAAAAATGAGTTGCCACTGATGGGCGAGAACTGGAGGGTCCCCCCCGCCCACCCCAACCCCAAAATCCAGGGGCAGAGGTGGGAGAGCAGAGCCGGGTTGGGAGAGGCACCGGTGGGAGGTTCTTCTTCCTTGGAGCCCAGAGTGGGGAATTACTCCATGGGAGACTTGAGTGCCCTTGGGCTGTGCCCTGATCTGTCCAATCCCTGATTTCCCTGAAAAACTTCCCTGGAAAAACAGGAGGCTCAGGGGGGAACCTTTTCCTGCCCCACAACTCCCTGACAGGAGGGGGTGCTGGGGAGGGGTCGGGCTCTGATCCCAGGGAACAAGGGACAGGAGGAGAGGGAACGGCCTCCAGCTGGGCCAGGGGAGGCACAGGTGGGATATTGGGAACAATTCCCGCATGGAAAGGGCTGTCAGGCCCTGGAATGAACTTCCCAGGGCATGGGTGGAGTCACCATTCCCGGAGGGATCTCAGATCCCTGTGGATGTGGCCCTTGGGGACACGGGTCAGGGGTGGCCTGGGCAGTGCAGGGAATGCTTGGATTCCGTGATCTCCAAGGGTTTTTCCAACCTGAGCCATCCCTAAGGATTCTGTGCCATCCTGGGAGTGTCCCAGCTCCCCACAGTTTCCTGGAAGGAAGTTTCAGGAGGACTTAGGGGTCCCCAATTCCCAGGGAACGAGGGACAGGAGGAGAGGGAACGGCCTCCAGCTGGGCCAGGGGAGGCTCAGGTTGGACAGGAGGAGGAATTTCCTGCTGGAAAGGGTGGTCAGGCACTGGCAGGGGCTGCCCAGGGAGGTTTGGAGTGCCCAGCCCTGGAGGTGTCCCAGGAAGGCCTGGCCGTGGCACTCAGTGACAAGG
>NW_016690653.1:29329-31145 GCF_001604755.1 Lepidothrix coronata
GACACACGCCCTTCTCCCGGCGCATCCACACCCATTCCACGCCCATTCCGTGCCCATTCCGTGCCCTGCAGGCTTCCTGCCCACCTTCGGCCCCGCCTGGGTGAACATGTACGGCTCCACCCGCAACTACACCCTGATGGACGAGCACCAGGAGCTCAACGAGGGGCTGGGGGAAGGCGTCTCCTTCCGCGCCCGGCTCCTGCTGGGCCTCGCCGTGGAGATCCTGGACACCACCAACCCCGAGATCAATGGCTCCACCGAGGTGCAGGTGGAACAGGCCACGGCCGTGGCCGAGGTCAGTCCTGCCCCGGGGGGAATTTGGGGCTCAGGGGGCTCGGGGGGGTTGTCTTTGGCCTCGCTTGTCCCTGCAGGGGTTGGAGCGGGATGAGCTTTCAGATCCCTTCCAACCCAAACCATTCCATGGTTTCTGTGGTCTCCTGAACTTTTTGAGGTGTTGGGAGATGGACAGGGACAATGAGCCATCCCATTGTGGGTTCTGGGCTCATTCCAGTGCTCAGGTTCCTTAGGAATGCTGGCAGAAGGAATATTTGAGTAGGAACTCTGGGCAGAAGGAGTGGGATCGTTTCCCTGGCCCTGGCACAGCTTTCCCAGGGAAACTGTGGCTGCCCCTGGATCCCTGGGAGTGTCCAAGTGCCCGAGGATAGCGGGAGGTGTCCCTGCAGGTTTTGGAATGGGATGGGATTTAAGGTGCCTTCCAACCCAAACCATTCCATGGATTCTGTGATCTCCTGAGCTCTGAGGTGCTGGGAGATGGACAGGGACAATGAGCCATCCCACTGTGGGTTCTGGGCTCATTCCAGTGCTCAGGTTCCTTAGGAATTGTGGGCAGAAGGAATATTTGAGTAGGAACTCTGGACAGAAGGAGTGGGATCGTTTTCCTGGCCCTGGCAGGGAAAGCTGTGGCTGCTTTCCCAGGGAAGCTGTGGCTGCCCCTGGATCCCTGGGAGTGTCCAAGTGCCCGAGGATAGCGGGAGGTGTCCCTGCAGGGTTTGGAATGGGATGAGCTTTCAGATCCCTTCCAACCCAAACCATTCCATGGTTTCTGTGATCTCCTGAGCTCTGAGGTGTTGGGAGATGGACAGGGACAATGAGCCATCCCACTGCGGGTTCTGGGCTCATTCCAGTGCTCAGGTTCCTTAGGAACTCTGGGCAGAAGGAATGCTGGAGTGGGATCGTTTCCCTGGCCCTGGCACAGCTTTCCCAGGGAAGCTGCGACTGCCCCTGGATCCCTGGGAGTGTCCAAGTGCCCGGGGATGGTGGGAGGTGTCCCTTAATCAGAAGGCATTCCAATGAAATCCTTAATTAAACCCCCTGGAACGAGCCAAGAGGCGGGAGGGGAAACCCTTGGAATGCCGAGAGTGGCACCTCCCCCCGAGGGTGCCCAGGGGTGCCGGGGGTGCCCCCCTGTCCCCCCACCCGCCCCTGATCCCCGGGACTTGTCTCTCCCGCAGAACTGCACCGGGAAGATGGAGGAATTCTTCCTCTTCGGGGCCTTCCTGGAGGCCACCATGATCGACAGGAGGGTCGGGGACAAGCCCATCAGCTTCGAGGTCACCATAGGTGGGCCGGGGGCTCCGGGGGGAGGGTTGATCCACAGCCTGGCTGGTGGGAAGGTCGGGATCCGAGGCCGTCCTTCCCGATTTTCCACGGCTGCCCACGCGGGGCTCTGGGTTTGGGGAGCAGGGGATGGACACTGGGCAGGGGGGACCCAGACTGAATTCAAACTTGTCCCAAAAGGAATTCAAACTTGTCCCAGACTGAATTCAAACTTGTCCCAGACTGAATTCAAACTTGG
>NW_016690653.1:32734-35444 GCF_001604755.1 Lepidothrix coronata
GGGAAGGGGCTGGAGAACCTGGAATGGCTGAGGGAGCTGGGAAGGGGCTGGAGAACCTGGAATGGCTGAGGGAGCTGGGAAGGGGCTGGAGAACCTGGAATGGCTGAGGGAGCTGGGAAGGGGCTGGAGAACTGGGAATGGCTGAGGGAGCTGGGAAGGGGCTGGAGAACTGGGAATAAGAGAGCTGGGAAGGGGCTGGAGAACCAGGAATGTCTCAGGGAGCTGGGAAGGGGCTGGAGAACCGGGAATGGCTGAGGGAGCTGGGAAGGGACTGGAGCAGCAGGAAAATCTCAGGGAGCTGGGAAAGGGCTGGAGAACCAGGAATAAGGGAGCTGGAAAGGGGCTGGAGAACAGGGAATAAGAGAACTGGGAAGGGGCTGGAGCAGCAGGAATATCTCAGGGAGCTGAGGGGGCTCATCCCGGAGAAAAGAGGGATTGGGAGAGATCTTTTCCCGTAGGTTTTTCAGGCTGTCACCCACAGGTTTTGAGGCTGTAACCCACAGGTTTTCAGGCTGTAACCTGCGGGTTTTTCAGACTGTAACCCGCAGGTTTTTCAGGCTGTAACTTGCAGATTTGTTAGGCTGTAACCCACAGGTTTTGAGGCTGTAACCCACAGGTTTGTTAGGCTGTAACCCGCAGGTGTTCAGGCTGTAACCCGCAGGTGTTCAGGCTGTAACCCACACATTTTTCAGACTGTAACCTGCAGGTTTTTCAGGCTGTAACCCACAGATTTTTCAGGCTGTAACCCGCAGGTTTTTCAGGCTGTAACCCACAGGTTTTTCAGGCTGTAACCCACAGGTTTTGAGGCTGTAACCTGTGGGTTTTTCAGGCTGTAACTTGCAGGTTTTGAGGCTGTAACCCACAGATTTTTCAGGCTGTAACCCGCAGGTTTTGAGGCTGTAACCCACAGGTTTTGAGGCTGTAACCCACAGGTTTGTTAGGCTGTAACCCACAAGTTTGTTAGGGTGTAACCCACACATTTTTCAGGCTGTAACCTGCAGGTTTTTCAGGCTGTAACCCACAGATTTTCGGGCTGTAACTCGCAGGTTTTTCAGGCTGTAACCCACAGGTTTTTCAGGCTGTGATCCCCCCCCATCTCCCCTCTCCTCCCCCAGGAACTACTTCCACCTGCCCTACCTGGAGCGCAAGCCCTGCGTGTACATCAGGAGCTGGTGGCAGGACCAGCGGCGCCGCCTCTACAACTCCAACATCATGGACAAGATCGCAGACAAGCTGGTCAGTGCGGGGGGCGCAGGGTTGGGGGGTACATCCGAGGCATGGGGGGGGCACAGGGCACAGCCTGGGCTGCCTGTGCCACCCCCTGGTCACTCAGCGGGNTAAAACTTGTCCCAAACTGAATTCAAACTTCTTCTCCCAAATTGTGTTAAAACTTGTCCCAGACAGAGTTAAAACTTCTCCCAAACTGAATTCAAACTTGTCTCAAACAGAATTAAAACTTCTTCTCCCAAATTGAGTTAAAACAACTTGTCCCAAACTGAATTAAAACTTGTCTCAAAAGAAATTAAAACTTGTCCCAAGCTGATTTAAAACTTCTTGTCCCAGACTGAGTTAAAACTCGTCCCAAACTGAATTCAAACTTCTTCTCCCAAAACTGAATTAAAACTTGTCCCAAACTGAATTCAAACTTCTTCTCCCAAACTGAGTTAAAACTTGTCCCAAACTGAATTCAAATGTGTCCCAGACTGAATTAAAACTTGTCCCAAACTGATTTAAAACTTCTTGTCCCAGACTGAGTTAAAACTTGTCCCAGACTGAATTCAAACTTGCCCCAAAAGGAATTCAAACTTGTCCCAAACTGAATTTAAACTTCTTCTCCCAAACTGAATTTAAACTTCTTCTCCCAGACTGAATTCAAACTTGTCCCAAACTGAATAAAAACTTCTCCCAAATTGTGTTAAAACTTGTCCCAGACAGTTAAAACTTCTCCCAAACTGAATTCAAACTTCTCTTAAACTGAATTCAAACTTGTCCCAAACTGAATTAAAACTTGTCCCAAACTGAATTCAAACTTCTTCTCCCAAACGGAATTCAAACTTCTCCCAAACTGAATTCAAACAACTTCTCCCAGACTGAATCAGATCCCAGGAGCCGGGCCGGGCTGGAGTCACAACCCTGTGAATTTATCCCACCTTTTTGTGTTGGTTTTTCCCCTTGAGGTAACTATGGCAACCAGGTGGATGGAGTAGAGAAGCCCGTGCGGAGGAGGAGGAAGGAGGGAGGGGACGAGGAGGAGTCGGAGCTGCTGCAGAATTCCAGCGAGGAGGAGGGGGATGAGGACGGAGAGCTGGTCTCGGTCTCCTCCTCCCCACCCATGAAGCCCCTGGTCACTGACAGGTCCGTGAACCCCCCCGAACATTCCCGGGGCATTGGAGAAAGAGGGAATTCTCCTCCCGGGATACCCTGCACAGGAACGTCCTTCATCCCCACCCAGACGGGCCCCCGAACTCCGGGCTCTGGGATCCCTTCGGGGATCTCCCCCTCGGCAAAGAGGAGCTGGGAAGGGGCTGGAGCAGCAGGAATGGCTGAGGGAGCTGGGAAGGGGCTGGAGAACCGGGAATGGCTGAGGGAGCTGGGAAGGGGCTGGAGAACTGGGAATGAGGGAGCTGGGAAGGGGCTGGAGAACCTGGAATGGCTGAGGGAGCTGGGAAGGGGCTGGAGAACCTGGAATGGCTGAGGGAGCTGGGAAGGG
>NW_016690653.1:35522-39389 GCF_001604755.1 Lepidothrix coronata
GGGGTACATCCGAGGCATGGGGGGGGCACAGGGCACAGCCTGGGCTGCCTGTGCCACCCCCTGGTCACTCAGTGGGAACAGGCAGGGCCAGGAGAGCTGGGCTGGGAACGGGGGAGGTTTTCCAGCCCCAGGGGAGGTCAATCGGGGCCCCTGTGGGTCACAGCCACAATCCCAGGAGGTCATCGGGGCCCCTGGGGGTCACAGACTGGTGTCCCCAGCCCTTGGAGCCTCTTGGGGTCACAGCCTCATGTCCCCAGCCCTTGGGGGTCACAGCCCAGTGTTGTCAATCCTCAGGGGTCACAGCCCGGTGTCCCCAGTCCTCGGGGGTCACAGCCTGGTGTCCCCAACCCTCAGGACCTCTGTGGGTCACAGCCCAGTGTCCCCAGTCCTCGGGGGTCACAGNTGGGCTGCCTGTGCCACCCCCTGGTCACTCAGCGGGGACAGGCACGGCCAGGAGAGCTGGGCTGGGAATGGGGGAGGTTTTCCAGCCCCAGGGGACAATCCCAGGAGGTCATCGGGGCCTCTGGGGGTCACAGCCTGGTGTCCCCAGCCCTTGGAGCCTCTTGGGGGTCACAGCCTCATGTCCCCAGCTCTTGGGGGTCACAGCCCAGTGTTCTCAATCCTCAGGGCTCACAGCCTGGTGTCCCCAACCCTCAGGGGTCACAGCCTGGTGTCCCCAACCCTCAGGGGTCACAGCCCAGTGTCCCAAACCCTCAGGGGTCACAGCCTGGTGTCCCCAACCCTCAAGGCCCCTGTGGGTCACAGCCCAGTGTCCCCCATCCTCAGGGGTCACAGCCCGGTGTCCCCAACCCTCAGGGCCCCTGTGGGTCACAGCCCAGTGTNGTGTCCCCAGTCCTCGGGGGTCACAGCCTGGTGTCCCCAACCCTCAGGACCTCTGTGGGTCACAGCCCAGTGTCCCCAGTCCTCGGGGGTCACAGCCCGGTGTCCCCAACCCTCAGGGGTCACAGCCCGGTGTCTCCAGTTGTCAGGGACCCTGTGGGTCACAACCCGGTGTCCCCAGTCCTCAGGGGTCACAGCTCGGTGTCCCTAACCCTCTGGGGTCACAGCCTGGTGTCCCCAACCCTCAGGGCCCCTGTGGGTCACAGCCCGGTGTCCCCAGTCCTCAGGGGTCACAGCCTGGTGTCCCCAACCCTCAGGGCCTCTGTGGGTCACAGCCCAGTGTCCCCAGTCCTCGGGGGTCACAGCCCGGTGTCCCCAGTTGTCAGGGACCCTGTGGGTCACAACCCGGTGTCCCCAGTCCTCAGGGGTCACAGCTCGGTGTCCCCAACCCTCGGGGGTCACAGCCTGGTGTCCCCAGCCCTCAGGGCCTCTGTGGGTCACAGCTTGGTGTCCTCAATCCTTGAGAGTCACAGCCCAGTGTCCTCAATCCTTGGGGGTCACAACCTGGTGTCCCCAACCCTTCAGGGTCACAGCCCAGTGTCCCCAACCCTTCAGGGTCACAGCCCAGTGTCCTCAATCCTCGGAGGGTCACAGCCCCATGTCCCAAATTGTTGGGGCCCCTGAGGGTCACAGCCCGGTGTCCCCAGTCCTCAGGGGTCACAGCCCGGTGTCCCCAATCCTTGGGGGTCACAGCCCGATGTCCCCAACCCTCAGGGTCTCTGTGGGTCACAGCCCGGTGTCCCCAATCCNGGCCCCTGTGGGTCACAGCCCAGTGTCCCCCATCCTCAGGGGTCACAGCCCGGTGTCCCCAACCCTCAGGGCCCCTGTGGGTCACAGCCCAGTGTCCCCCATCCTCAGGGGTCACAGCCCGGTGTCCCCCATCCTCAGGGGTCACAGCCCGGTGTCCCCCATCCTCAGGGGTCACAGCCTGGTGTCCCCAACCCTCAGGGCCCCTGTGGGTCACAGCCCAGTGTCCCCAGTCCTCGGGGGTCACAGCCCGGTGTCCCCAACCCTGAGGGGTCACAGCCCAGTGTCCCCAGTTGTCAGGGACCCTGTGGGTCACAACCCGGTGTCCCCAGTCCTCGGGGGTCACAGCCCGGTGTCCCCAACCCTCAGGGGTCACAGCCTGGTGTCCCCAACCCTCAGGGCCTCTGTGGGTCACAACTTGGTGCCCCCAGTTGTCAGGGCCCCTGGGGGTCACAACCCGGTGTCCCCAACCCTCTGGGGTCACAGCCCTGTGTCCCCAGCCCTCAGGGCCTCTGTGGGTCACAGCCTGGTGTCCCCAACCCTTCAGGGTCACAGCCCAGTGTCCCCAACCCTCAGGGGTCACAGCCCAGTGTCCCCAACCCTTCAGGGTCACAGCCCAGTGCCCCCAGCAAAGGGGACGTGGGGAGGTTTTGTCACCTGAGCTGGAGGGGTGAACCCCTCATGTGGCACAGCCTGGAGAAGAGAAGGATCCAGGGAGAGCTTGGAGCACATTCCAGAGGCTAAAGGGGCTCCAGGAGAGCTGGAGAGGGACTGGGGACAAGGGATGGAGGGACAGGACCCAGGGAATGGATCCCAGTGCCAGAGGGCAGGGAGAGATGGGAGATTGGGAAGGGATTCCTGGCTGGGAGGGTGGNGGGTCACAGCCCGGTGTCCCCAATCCTTGGGGGTCACAGCCCGATGTCCCCAACCCTCAGGGTCTCTGTGGGTCACAGCCCGGTGTCCCCAATCCTTGGGGGTCACAGCCCGATGTCCCCAGTTGTCAGGGACCCTGTGGGTCACAACCCGGTGTCCCCAGTCCTCAGGGGTCACAGCCCGGTGTCCAAATCCTCAGGGGTCACAGCCCAGTGTCCTCAATCCTTGGGGGTCACAGCCTGGTGTCCCCAGTTGTCAGGGCCCCTGGGGGTCACAATCTGGTGTCCCCAACCCTTGGGGGTCACAGCCTGGTGTCCCCAACCCTCGAGGGTCACAGCCCAGTGTCCCCAACCCCTCATGTGGCACAGCCTGGAGAAGAGAAGGATCCAGGGAGAGCTTGGAGAACATTCCAGAGCCTGAAGGGGCTCCAGGAGAGCTGGAGAGGGACTGGGGACAAGGGCTGGAATGACAGGACCCAGGGAATGGATCCCACTGCCAGAGGGCAGGGAGAGATGGGAGACTGGGAAGGAATTCCTGGCTGGGAGGGTGGGGAGGGGCTGGGCTGGAATTCCCAGAGAAGCTGTGGCTACCCTTGGATCCCTGGGAGTGTCCAAGGCCGGGTTGGAGCCCCCTGGGATGATGAGAGGTGTCCCTGCCTGCTGCAGGGTGCGGGAATTAAATGATCTTCCAAGTCCCTTCCCACCCAAAAATCCTGTCATTCCCTTCCCACCCAAAATTCCTGTCATTTCCCAATTCCCAGCCCCAGTTAATTCCCAAGGAGCCCCTGGGAGAGCTCCCCACGGGCAGGGGCAGGGCGGGCTGGGCAGAGGGTCCATCCCAGGGGGTTTGGGGCCTCTCCCACGGCCCCGAGCCGGGGGCCGGATCCGATCGCTGGGAATTCCGCAGGAGGAAGGGCTCAACGACGTGCAGGAGATGATCAAGACGGAGAAGCCGCACCCGGAGCGGCGGCTCCGAGGGGTCCTGGAGGAGCTGAGCGGGGGCTGCCAGTGAGTGACACGGGGACGGGGGGCACAGGGGACATGGGGCAGGGCCCCAGACCCCGGGGGGGTCAGCTCAGCCTGCCCTGTCCTTGGGATGAGGGGACACCCACCCCTGAGCCCTTCCCTGTGTCCCTTCCCTGTGTCCCTTCCCTCTGTCCCTTCCCTGTCACCCTTCCCTGTCACCCTTCCCAACCACTCTTCCCTGTCACCCTTCTGTGCCACCTTCCCTGTGTCCCTTCCTTGTGTCCATTCCCTCTGTCCCTTCCCTGTCACCCTTCCCAGCCGCCCTTCCCTGTCACCTCCCCTGTCACCCTTCCCTGTGTCCCTTCCCTGTCACCTTCCCTGT
>NW_016690653.1:39868-41288 GCF_001604755.1 Lepidothrix coronata
GAGCTGAGCGGGGGCTGCCAGTGAGTGACACGGGGACGGGGGGCACGGGGGACACGGGGGGCACAGGGGACACGGGGCAGGGCCCCAGGCCCCGGGGGGGTCAGCTCAGCCTGCCCTGTCCTTGGGATGAGGGGACACCCACCCCTGAGCCCTTCCCTGTCACCTTCCCTGTCACCCTTCCCTGTCACCTTCCCTGTCACCCTTCCCAGCCACTCTTCCCTGTCACCCCTCTGTGCCACCTTCCCTGTGTCCCTTCCTTGTGTCCATTCCCTCTGTCCCTTCCCTGTCACCCTTCCCAGCCGCCCTTCCCTGTCACCTTCCCTGTCACCTCCCCTGTCACCCTTCCCTGTGTCCCTTCCCTGTCCCCTTCCCTGTCACCCTTCCCTGTCACCCTTCCCTCTGACCCTTCCCTGTCACCCTCCCAGCCACCCTTCACTGTGTCCCTTCTCTGTCACCCTTCCCTGTCTCCCTTCCCTGTGTCCCTTCCCTGTCACCCTTCCCAGCCACCCCTCCCTGTGTCCCTTCCCTGTCACACTTCCCAGTCACCCTTCCCTGTCACCCTTCCCTCAGCCCTTCCCTGTCACCTTTCCTCTCACCTTTCCCTGTGTCCCTCCCCTGTCACCCTTCCCTGTGTCCCTTCCCTGTCTTCCTTCCCTGTGACCCTTCCCTGTCACCCTCCCTGTCACCTTCCCTGTGTCCCTTCCTTGTTTCCTTTCCCTGTGTCCCTTCCCTGTCACCCTTCCCTGTCACCCTTCCCTGTCACCCTTCCCTGTCACCTTCCCTGTCACCCTTCCCTGTGTCCCTTCCCTGTCACCCTTCCCTGCCACCCTTCCCTGTCACCCTTCCCTGTCACCCTTCCCTGTCACCCTTCCATGTCACCCTTCCATGTCACCCTTCCCTGTGTCTCTTCCCTGTCACCTTCCCTGTCACCCTTCCCAACCACTCTTCCCTGTCACCCTTCCCTGTCACCTTCCCTGTGACCCTTCCCTGTGTTCCTTCCCTGTCACCTTCCCTGTGACCCTTCCCTGTGTTCCTTCCCTGTGACCCTTCCCTGTGACCCTTCCCTGTGTTCCTTCCCTGTCACCTTCCCTGTGACCCTTCCCTGTGTTCCTTCCCTGTGTTCCTTCCCTGTCACCTTCCCTGTGTCCCTTCCCTGTCCCCTTTCCCAGCCACCCTTCCCTGTCCCCTTCCCTGTCACCCTTCCCTGTCCCCTTCCCTGTCCCCTCGCCCCCGGTCGTGCTGCAGCTCTGGGAGGGGACCGGGGACATTTCCGTCCCTCCCGGGGAAGGGGCTTCCCGTGGGAATCCCATCCCGGTTTTTCCCCCTCCAGGCGCTTCGTGGCTTTGGCTGACCGGGTGCAGCCGCACTCGTCCCGCACCCGCCTGGACAGGGAGAGGCTCCGCTCCTGCCTCCGGGAGCT
>NW_016690653.1:43293-46830 GCF_001604755.1 Lepidothrix coronata
AGAAGGAGAGGGAGAGGGAGAGGGAGAGAGGGAGAGGGAGAGAGGGAGAGGACCTTCATGCCTCCTTCTCCTGGCACGGGAGAAAAAAAACCCACGTATTTTTTATTTCTATAAGAAAACCGTATTTTTTATTTCTATTTAAAAAAACCCGGATTTTTTATTTCTATAAAAAAATCGTATTTTTTATTTCTATTAAAAAAACCGTATTTTTTATTTCTATAGAAAAACCCGTAATTTTTATTTCTATTAAAAAAACCCATATTTTTTTGTTTCTATAAAAACCTCCATATTTTTATTTCTATAAAACCCCCGTATTTTTTATTTCTATAAAACCCCCGTATTTTTTATTTCTATTAAAAATCCCGTATTTTTTATTTCTATAAAAACCCGTATTTTTATTTCTATAAAAAACCCCATATTTTTTATTTCTATAAAAAACCCCGTATTTTTTATTTCTATTAAAAACCCCTTATTTTTTATTTCTATTAAAACTCCCGTATTTTTTATTTCTAGTAAAAACCCTGTATTTTTTATTTCTATAAAAACCCCATATTATTTATTTCTATAAAACCCCATATTTTTTATTTCTATAAAAACCCGTATTTTTTATTTCTACAAAACCCCCATATTTTTTATTTCTATAAAAACCCCATATTTTTTATTTCTATAAAAACCCCATATTTTTTATTTCTACAAAAACCCCATATTTTTTATTTCTATAAAAAACCCCATATTCTTTATTTCTATAACACCCCATATTTTTTATTTCTATAAACCCCCATATTTTTTATTTCTATAAAAACCCCATATTTGTTTATTTCTATTAAAAAACCCCTTATTTTTTATTTCTATAAAAAACCCTGTAGGTTTTTTATTTCTATTAAAAAACCCGTATTTTTTATTTCTATAAAAACCCCATATTTTTTTATTTCATAAAAAAACCCATATTTTTTATTTCTATAAAAACTCCATACTTTTTATTTCTATAAAACCCCGTATTTTTTATTTCTATAACCCCCCATATTTTTTATTTCTATAAAACCCCCATATTTTTTATTTCTATAAACCCCCATATTTTTTATTTCTATAAAAACCCCATATTCTTTATTTCTCTAAAAACCCCATATTTTTTATTTCTTATAAAAACCCCATATTTTTTATTTCTATAAAACCCCCATATATTTTATTTCTATAAAAACCCCCATATTTTTATTTCTATAAAAACCCCATATTTTTTNCCCCATATTTTTTATTTCTATAACACCCCCATATTTTTTATTTCTATTAAAAACCCCATATTTTTTATTTCCATAAAAGCCCCCATATTTTTTATTTCTATAAAACCCCCTATTTTTTATTTCTATAAACCCCCATATTTTTTATTTCTATAAACCCCCATATTTTTTATTTCTAATAAAAAACCCGTATTTTTTATTTCTATAACACCCCCGTATTATTTATTTCTATCAAACCCCCATATTTTTTATTTCTATAAAACCCCCATATTTTTTATTTCTATAACCCCCCATATTTTTTATTTCCATAAAAACCCCATTTTTTTTATTTCTATAACACCCCCATATTTTTTATTTCTATAAACTCCCATATTTTCTATTTCTATAAAACCCCATATTTTTTATTTCTATAAACCCCTATTTTTTATTTCTATAAAAACCCCCTATTTTTTATTTCTATAAAACCCCCCCTATTTTTTATTTTTATAAAAAACCCCATATTTTTTATTTCTATAAACCCCCATACTTTTTATTTCTATTAACCCCCATATTTTTTATTTCTATTAAAACCTCATATTTTTTATTTCTATAACCCCCCTTATTTTTTATTTCTTTTAAAACTCCCGTATTTTTTATTTCTAGTAAAAACTCCGTATTTTTTATTTCTATAAAAACCCCGTACTTTTTATTTCTACAAAACCCCCATATTTTTTATTTCTAGTAAAACCCATTTTTTTTATTTCTATAACACCCCCATATTTTTATTTCTATAAAAACCCCATATTTTTTATTTCTATATAACCCCATATTTTTTATTTCTATTAAAACTCCCATATTTTTTATTTCTATAAAACCCCATATTTTTTATTTCTACAATCCCCCTATTTTTTATTTCTATAAAAACCCCGTATTTTTTTATTTCCCTGCCCCGCAGGAGGGTCTGTCGCAGCAGGCTCGGGCGCTGCGGCAGCAGGTGAAGCGCCACTCGCTGCGGGAGAAGCTGAAGCTGGCGCACAACTTCCTGCACAGGCTGCGCTTCCTGGCCGACGAGGTGGGAAAATCCCAAAAAACCCCGGGGGGGAGAAAGAGCCGGCTTTGGGGTCCTTGGGGCAGCCAAGGGATTTGTTCCTNATTTTTTATTTCTATTAAAAACCCCATATTTTTTATTTCTATAAACCCCCATATTTTTTATTTCTATAAACCCCATATTCTTTATTTCTATAAAAACCCCCATATTTTTTATTTCTATTAAACCCCCATATTTTTTATTTCTATAAAAAACCCCCATACTTTTTATTTCTATAAAACCCCCTATTTTTTATTTCTATAAACCCCTATTTTTTATTTCTATACCCCCCCCATTTTTTATTTCTACAAAACCCTCATATTTTTTATTTCTATAAACCCCCCTATTTTTATTTCTATAAAACCCATATTTTTTATTTCTATAAACCCCCCATATTTTTTATTTCTATTAAAAAACCCGTATTTTTTATTTCTATAAAAAAATTCCATATTTTTTTATTTCTATAAACCCCCATATTTTTTATTTCCATAAAAACCCCAATATTTTTTATTTCTACAAAACCCCATACTTTTTATTTCTATAAAACCCCATATTTTTTATTTCTATAAAAAACCCCATATTTTTTATTTCTATAAAAAACCCCGTATTTTTTTATTTCTATTAAAAACCCCATATTTTTTATTTCTATTAAAACCCCATATTTTTTATTTCTATAAAAAAACCCCTATTTTTTATTTCTATCAAACCCCCATATTTTTTATTTCTATAAACCCCCATATTTTTTATTTCTATAAACCCCCATATTTTTTATTTCTATAACACCCCATATTTTTTATTTTTTTAAAAACCCCATATTTTTATTTCTATTAAAAACCCCGTATTTTTTATTTCTATTAAAAAACCCGTATTTTTTAATTTCTCTTTAAAAAGCTGTGGTTTTTTATTTCTATAAAATCTCCATATTTTTTATTCCTATTAAAAAACCCATATTTTTTATTTCTATAACACCCCTTTTTTTTATTTCTATAATACCCCTATATTTTTATTTCTATAAAAACCCCATATTTTTTATTTCTATTAACAAACCCGTATTATTTTTTATTTCTATAAAACCCCGTATTTTTATTTCTATAAAAACCCCATATTTTTATTTCTATAATACCCCCATATTTTTTATTTCTATAAAAAAAACCCATATTATTTATTTCTGTAAAACCCCAATATTTTTTATTTCTATAACCCCCCCATATTTTTTATTTCTATAAAAAAAACCCA
>NW_016690654.1:0-1661 GCF_001604755.1 Lepidothrix coronata
CCCCTAAACCTAACTGTAACCCCGAACCCTAATGCTACACCTAAACCTAACTGTAACCCCGAACCCTAATGCTACACCTAAACCTAACTGTAACCCCGAACCCTAATGCTACACCTAAACCTACCCCTAAACCTAACTGTAACCCCGAACCCTAATTTTACACCTAAACCTAACTGTAACCCCGAACCCTAATTTTACACCTAAACCTACCCCTAAACCTAACTGTAACCCCTAACCCTAGTTCTACACCTAAACCTACCCGTCAACCTAACTGTAACCCCGAACCCTAATGCTACACCTAAACCTACCCCTCAACCTAACTGTAACCCCGAACCCTAATTTTACACCTAAACCTACCCCTAAACCTAACTGTTACCCCGAACCCTAGTTCTACACCTAAACCTACCCGTCAACCTAACTGTAACCCCGAACCCTAATGCTACACCTAAACCTACCCCTAAACCTAACTGTAACCCCGAACCCTAGTTCTACACCTAAACCTACCCCTCAACCTAACTGTAACCCCGAACCCTAGTTCTACACCTAAACCTACCCCTCAACCTAACTGTAACCCCGAACCCTAATGCTACACCCAAAGCTACCCCTAAACCAAACTGTAACCCCGAACCCTCATGCTACACCTAAAACTACCCCTAAACCTAACTCTAACCCCTAACCCTAAATCCAACTGTAAACCTAATTGTGACTGTAACCGTCTCTCTGTGCCTAAGTCCACGTGTAGGTCTAGGGGTGATGGGGGGTTTTTGGGTGGTCTTTTTTGTGTTGGGAGGTGTGTGTGTAGTGTTATTTGTGTGGGTTTTTATTTATTTTTATTAATTTTTATTAAAAATTATTTTTACCTGCAATTCCCTGGTTGTCCACAAGGTGGCAGCAGTTCGATTAATTTTCAGTTGCAATTGCGGTTCTTGTTCAGTAGGTGGCGCAGGTAAGGATTTTTTTTAAATGCAGTTCTGGTATTTCGACGGTAGGTGGCAGTATTTAATGTAGAACGTACATGCAATTCCTTTTCTCTGTCACCAGGTGGAAGTGTTTCATGTAAAATATACCTGCAATTCCTTTTCTCTGTCACCAGGTGGCAGTGTTTCATGTAAAATATACCTGCAATTCCTTTTCTCTGTCACCAGGTGGCAGTGTTGCGATGCGCTTTTTAGTAATTGGAATTTCTGTTGGATTACCGTAATTATTGCTGTAGTTTTTCTGGGAAATTGGATAATTGGCTACAAATTGCTGAGAAATAAAAGCAGGAGATAAGAGAAAAATAAAAGCAGGGGAGGAGCCTAAGAGAATTAAAATCAGGAGAGGAGCCTAAGATTAAAAAGCAGGAGAGGAGTCCAAAAAAATTAAAATCAGCAGAAGAGCCTAAGAAAACTAAAATCAGGAGAGGAGCCTAACAAAATTAAGATCAGGAGAGGAGACTAAGAGAATGAGATCAGGAGAGGAGCCTAAAAAAAAATAAAAACGAGAGGAGACTAAGAGAACTAAAATTAGGAGAGGGGGCTAAGATATTTAGAATAAGGAGAGGGGGCTAAGAGAATAAAATCAGGAGAGGAGCCTAAAAAAATTAAAACAAGGAGAGGAGACTAAGGGAACCAAAATCAGGAGAGGAGACTAAGAGAACTAAAATCAGGAGAGGAGCCTAA
>NW_016690654.1:7342-9025 GCF_001604755.1 Lepidothrix coronata
ATCAGGAGAGGAGCCTAAAAAAAAATAAAATCAGGAAAGGAGCCTAAGAGAATAAAAATGAGGAGATGATACTAAAAAATTTAAAATCAGGAGAGGAGCCTAAAAAAATTAAAATTAGGAGAGGAGCCTAAGAAAATTAAAATTAGGAGAGGAACCTTAAAAAATTGAAATCAGGAGAGGAGACGAAGGGAACAAAAAATAAAGAGAGGAGCCTAAAAAAATGAAAATGAGGAGAGGAGCCTATAAAATTTACACTCAGGAGAGGAGCCAAAAAAATTAAAATCAGGAAAAGAGCCTAAAAAAATTAAAACCAGGAGAGGAGACTAAAAAATTAAAATCAGGAGAGGAGCCTAAAAAAATTTAAAATCTAGAGAGGAGCTTAAGAGAACTATAATCAGGAGAGAAGCGTAAAAAAATTGAAATCAGGAGAGGAGTAAAAAAAAATTAAAACCATGAGAGGAGACTAAAAAATTAAAATCAGGAGAGGGGGCTAAGAGAATAAAATCAGGAGAGGGGGATAAAAAAATTAAAATCAGGAGAGGAGCCTAGAGACAATAAAAATCACGAGAGGAGCCTGAAAAAAAATAAAATCAGGAGAGGAGACGAAGAGGAAAAAAATCAGGAGAGGAACCTAAAAAAATTAAAACCAGGAGAGGAGACTAAAAAATTAAAATCAGGAAAGGAGCCTAAGACAATAAAAATCAGGAAAAGGAGCTTAAAAAATTAAAATCAGGAGAGGAGCCCAAAAGAATAAAATCAGGAGAGGAGCCTAAAAAAATTAAAACCAGGAGAGGAGACGAAGAGAACTAAAATCAGGAGAAGAGCCTAAAAAATTAAAATCAGGACAGGAGTCTAAAAAAATTAAAACCAGGAGAGGAGACGAAGAGAACTAAAATCAGGAGAGGAGATTATGAGAATAAAAATCAGAAGTGGAGACTAAGATAATAAAGTCAGGAGAAAAGCATAAAAAAATTGAAATCAGGACAGGAGACAAAGAGAAAAAAAAAGCAAGAGAGGAGCCTAAAAAAATGAAAATGAGGAGAGGAGCCTAAAAAATTTTCACTCAGGAGAGGAGCCAAAAAAAATTAACATCAGGTGAAGTGCCTAAAAAAATTAAAACCAAGAGAGGAGACTAAAAAATTAAAA
The DNA here is from genome assembly GCF_001604755.1 of Lepidothrix coronata. Classification (NCBI taxonomy): domain Eukaryota; kingdom Metazoa; phylum Chordata; class Aves; order Passeriformes; family Pipridae; genus Lepidothrix; species Lepidothrix coronata. The sequence continues at coordinate 8,489 of NW_016690654.1, forward strand.
TCAGGAGAGGAGACTAAGAGAATCAAAATCAGGAGAGGAGCCTAAAAAAATTAAAACCAAGAGAGGAGACGAAGAGAACTACAATCAGGAGAGGAGCCTAACAAAAATTAAAATCAGAAGAGGAGACTAAAAGAACAAAATCAGGAGACGAGACTAAAAAAATTAGAATCAGAAGAGGAGCCTAAAAAAATTAAAATCTAGAGAGGAGCTTAAGAGAACTAAAATCAGGAGAGGAGCGTAAAAAAATTGAAATCAGAAGAGGAGCAAAAAAAAAATTAAAACCACGAGAGGAGACTATAAAATTTAAATCAGGAGAGGAGCCTAAAAAAAATTAAAATAAATTGAGGGGGTTAAGAGAATAAAATCAGGAGAGGGGGCTAAAAAAAATTAAGATCAGGAGAGGAGCCTAAAATAATAAAAATCAGGAGAGGAGCCTAAAAAAATTAAAATCAGGAGAGGAGCCTAAGAGAATAAAAATCAGGAGAGGAGCCTAAGAGAATAAAAATCAGGAGAGGAGCCTAAGAGAATAAAAATCAG
>NW_016690654.1:9591-17189 GCF_001604755.1 Lepidothrix coronata
CAGGAGAGGAGCCTAAAAAAATTAAAATCAGAAGAGGAGACTAAGAGAACTAAAATCAGGAAAGGACCCTAAAACGATTAAAATCAGGAGAGGAGCCTAGAGACAATGAAAATCAGGAGAGGAGCCTAAAAAAATTAAAACCAGGAGAGGAGACTAAAAAATTAAAGTCAGGAAAGGAGCCTAAGACAATAAAAATCAGGAAAGGAGCCTAAAAAAACCATAAAATTAGGAGAGGAGACTAATAGAATAAAAGGCAGGAGAGGAGCCAAAAAGATTAAAACCTGGAGAGGAGCCTAAAAAAATTAAAATCAGGAGAGGAGCCTAAAAGAATAAAAATCAGGAGAGGAGCCTAAAAGAATAAAAATCAGGAGAGGAGCCTAAGAGAATAAAAATCAGGAGAGGAGCCTAAGAGAATAAAAATCAGGAGAGGAGCCTAAGAGAATAAAAATCAGGAGAGGAGCTTAAGAGAATAAAAAACAGGAGAGGAGACGAAGAGAATAAAAAACAGAAGAGGAGACTAAGACAATAAAAATCAGAAGGGGAGACTAAGATAATAAAGTCAGGAGAAAAGCATAAAAAAATTGAAATCAGGAGAGGAGCCTAAGAGAATAAAGTCAGGAGAAAAGCATAAAAAAATTGAAATCAGGAGAGGAGACGAAGAGAAAAAAAAAGCAGGAGAGGAGCCTAAAAAAATGAAAATGAGGAGAGGAGCCTAAAAAATTTACACTCAGGAGAGGAGCCAAAAAAAATTAACATCAGGTGAAGTGCCTAAAAAAATTATAACCAGGAGAGGAGACTAAAAAATTAAAATCAGGAGAGGAGCCTAAGAGAATAAAAATCAGGAAAGGAGCCTAAAAGAATAAAATCAGGAGAGGAGACTAAGGGAACTAAAATCAAGAGAGGAGCCTAATAAAAAAAAAAATGACGAGAGGAGCCTAAAAAAATTAAAATCAGGAGAGGAGACTAAAAAAATTAAAACCAGGAGAGGAGACTAAAAAAATTCAAACTAGGAGAGGAGACGAAGAGAATAAACTCAGGAGAAAAGCATAAATAATTTGAAATCAGGAGAGGAGCCTAAAAAAAATAAAATCTGGAGAGGGGGCTAAAAAAATTGAAATCAGGAGAGGAGCCTAAAAAAATTATATCAGGAGAGGAGACGAAGAGAACAAAAAAGCAAGAGAAGAGCCTAAAAAAATGAAAATGAGGAGAGGAGCCTAAAAAATTTACACTCAGGAGAGGAGCCAAAAAAAATTAACATCAGGAGAAGTGCCTAAAAAAATAAAAACCAGGAGAGGAGACTAAAAAATTAAAATCAGGAAAGGAGCCTAAGACAATAAAAATCAGGAAAGGAGCCTAAAAAAAAACCATAAAATCAGGAGAGTAGACTAAAAAAATAAAAATCAGGAGAGGAGAGTAAAAAAATTAAAATCAGGAGAGGAGACGAAGAGAACTAAAATCAGGAGACGTGACTAAGAGAATAAAAATCAGAAGAGGAGACTAAGAGAATAAAAATCAGAAGAGGAGACTAAGAGAATAAAAATCAGAAGAGGAGACTAAGAGAATAAAGTCAGGAGAAAAGCATAAAAAAATTGAAATCAGGAGAGGAGCCTAAAAAAACTTAAAATCTAGAGAGGAGCTTAAGAGAACTAAAATCAGGAGAGGAGCGTAAAAAAATTGAAATCAGGAGAGGAAGCAAAAAAAAAATATAAGATCAGGTAAGGAGACTAAGAGAATCAATATCAGGAGAGGAGCCTAAAAAAAAATAAAATCAGGAAAGGAGTCTAAGAGAATAAAAATGACGAGATGATACTAAAAAATTTAAAATCAGGAAAGGAGTCTAAAAAAATTAAAATTAGGAGAGGAGCCTAAAAAAATTAAAATTAGGAGAGGAACCTTAAAAAATTGAAATCAGGAGGAGACGAAGAGAACAAAAAATAAAGAGAGGAGCCTAAAAAAATGAAAATGAGGAGAGGAGCCTACAAAATTTACACTCAGGAGAGAAGCCAAAAAAATTAAAATCAGGAAAAGAGCCTAAAAAAAATAAAACCAGGAGAGGAGACTAAAAAATTAAAATCAGGAGAGGAGCCTAAAAAAAATAAAATCAGGAGAAGAGACGAAGAGAACTAAAATCAGGAGAGGAGACTAAGAGAATAAAAATCAGAAGACTAAGAGAATAAAGTCAGGAGAAAAGCATAAATAAATTGAAATCAGGAGAGGAGCCTAAAAAAATTAAAACCAAGAGAGGAGACGGAGAGAACTAAGATCAGGAGAGGAGCCTAACAAAAATTAAAATCTAGAGAGGAGCTTAAGGGAACTATAATCAGGAGAGAAGCGTAAAAAAATTGAAATCAGGAGAGGAGCAAAAAAAAATTAAAACCACGAGAGGGGGCTAAGAGAATAAAATGAGGAGAGGGGGATAAAAAAATTAAAATCAGGAGAGGGGGCTAAAAAAATTAAAATCAGGAGAGGAGCCTAGAGACAATAAAAATCAGGAGAGAAGCCTAAAAAAAATAAAATCAGGAGAGGAGACGAAGAGGAAAAAAATCAGGAGAGGAGCCTAAAAAAATTAAAACCAGGAGAGGAGACTAAAAAATTAAAATCAGGAAAGGAGCCTAAGACAATAAAAATCAGGAAAGGAGCCTAAAAAATTAAAATCAGGAGAAGATCCTAAAAGAATAAAAATCAGGAGAGGAGACTAAGAGAATCAAAATCAGGAGAGGAGCCTAAAAAAATTATAATCAGGAGAGGAGCCTAAGAGAAAAATATCAGGAGAGGAGCCTAAGAGAAATAAAATCAGGAGAGGAGCCTAAAAAAATTAAAATCAGGAGAGGAGCCTAAAAAAATTAAAACCACGAGAGGAGACGAAGAGAATAAAGTCAGTAGAAAAGCATAAAAAAATTGAAATCAGGAGAGGAGCCTAAAACAATTAAATTCAGGAGAGGAGCCTAGAGACAATAAAAATCAGGAGATGAGCCTAGAGACAATAAAAATCAGGAGAGGAGCCTAGAGACAATAAAAAACAGGAGAGGAGCCTAAAAAAAATTAAAATCAGGAGAGGAGCCTAAAAAAAATTAAAATCAGGAGAGGGGGCTAAGAGAATAAAATCAGGAGAGGGGGCTAAGAGAAGAAAATGAGGAGAGGAGACTAAGGGAACTAAAAGCAAGTTTCCAACCAGAGCATTGCAAGACCATCCTGCTCACCCACTGGACAGCCAGCGGCTCCACTGTCTAAGGGAACTGACATGCTGACCTGACACTCGGAGTCCTATTCCATCTACCCACTGATCCACGGAGCAGGGCAGAGCAGTTCCAGGCTGACCCCAAGTGAAACACCCCGTATCTGTGACGACACACACCATGTGACACAATTAAGAGACAAAGGACACAGAACATGGACAAGACAAAGGACGTGACACAGACTGGAACTGCTCTGCCCTGCACACGGGAATCCAATGATACAAAGTAAGTACTTCCTTTGATGTGTCCAAATAACCGGTGCCAGGATACCCCTCACACCAGACTAATTTCAAAAATCCCTCCGGACAATGCACAGACTTGCACCCACTCCCAACCCCTCTCTGGGTCTTTGCCCTGCACTTATCTTGCCGAGAGCCGGGGATGCCAATCCAGCTTTGAGGCACAGGAGGAACACCTGGGCTGGCTCAGAGGTTCCTGTCGTCGTGAGAGTACTCCAAGTTAACTATGAGAAAGAGAACCATGAGCGATATGTAAGTTGTATGGCAAGGGGGTCAAACCCCAGTGATCCATCTACTCACCAGCACCCAGGCCCTGACCGGAGTCCGACACTGTGGCTGTCACCTTCCGGGATACCTGAGTGAGTGAGACACAAAATTAGACGTCATCTCTAAAGCTGCAGTGGATCCCCGCTCCTCCTGCTGCCTCCCCAACTCACCTACAAGGCTCCTCTCTCTTCAGCTGCTCCCAAGACCGCCCCCGCAAATGAAAGGGGGAAAGGCTCAAACACTCAGCTCTCAAACATGTAGGGATGGCTCACAAGGAAAGCCGAAAACCTCTCAACCCCATCAGACTGCACGCCGAAGCCTTGCTACACACCGTGGAGTGGACAGACGGCCGCTGCAAGACAACATGGATCCGGAGGCTTGTGCTGACGTACTGCCTCAGACTGGCTGTCTCGGGCTCCTTCAGCTTGACCTCTGAGCAGATAGACCTTTGGCCCCTTCAGCAGACGGGCAAAGGGTTGTGTATTGGCTAGAAAAAAGAAATTAAACAGTTACAACATATATGCATAGATTGGCCACATAGATGACATCCTAAACTAACTCCAAATTCGGTTGGGGAATAAAATTCTCACCTCGCTCGTCGCCCCGCTGAGCCGCTACCCCTCGAGACCGATTGGGCCCATCTGGCAAATAAAGAACAAAAAGGCACAAGATAAAGGACTCCTATGGCTAAAACCGACATCCTTCATCCAACACCCAAGACAACCTTCTTCCCCGGCTGCTTCAACTTGTCTCTGTCTGGGGTACACTGTGTCCACTTACCTGAAAAAAAACACAAAACAAAAGGTTAGTCAGGTCACCCACGTGGTCACTGAGACCTGAACCACTTCAAAGAACTCATTTCCACTGAGCGACTGAGAACTCTGACTGCAGCACACAAGGATACAAACGACAACCCAGCTTCAAGGCCCTGCTATCCAAGTACCACCAGCTCCACAACACTCAGCTATGATGATGGCACACGAGTTCTGGACACCTGTTCCATCCGGCAGGACCGTACAGCCATAGGCTCGACTGCCTGAGGGAACTGACAGGGTGATGGGAGACTGAGCATTATTCCATCTACCCACTGATCCACGGAGCAGGGCAGAGCAGAGCAGTTCCAGGCTGACCCCAAGTGAGACACCCCGCACCCGTGACGACACACACCATGTGACACAATTAAGAGACAAAGGACACAAAACATGGACGAGACAAAGGACATGACACAGACTGGAACTGCTCTGCCCTGCACACGGGAATCCAATGATACAAAGTAAGCCCTTCCTCTGATGTCTCCAAAAAACCTGTGCCAGGGTACCTCTTGCACCACACTAATTACAAAAACCCCTCCGGGCAATGCACAGACTTGCACCAACTCCCAGCCCCTCTCTGGGTCTTTGCCCTGCACTTATCTTGCCGACAGCCGGGCATGCCAACCTATCTTTGATGCACAGGAGGGGCACCTGGGTTGGCTCAGACGTTCCTGTCGTCGTGATAGTACTGGGAGTCCACTGCGAGAAAGAAAACCAGACACCATATCTCAGTAGTGTGGCACGTGGACCCAGCCCCCATGATCCCTCTACTCACTGTCACCAAGGCAGGTCCTCGGGTCGCTGGCTCTGACCACACTTGGACAATGTGCTGTCATCTTCTGGGATACCTGAGCGAGAGAGAGACACAATTGGAGAGCATTTCTGAAGCTGCAGTGGATCCCTGCTCCTCCTGCTGCCTCCCCAACTCACCTCCAATGCTCATCTGCTCCCAAAGGTTACCCGGATGGCACCTGCAATCAAAAAAGCTCAGTGCTTTGTTGCTCATCTTTTCAATACTCGGAGATGACCTACAGGGACAGCCCGAGGGGACCAAACCGTGTCTATCACCTCACTGTGAGTTGGCTTCAGCCCTGTCAGGCTGTGTACATCTCCTGCAAAAAAAACCCAGAGGCAAATCTGAGTACTCAGATNCTACACCTAAACCTACCCCTAAACCTAACTGTAACCCCGAACCCTCGTTCTACACCTAAACCTACCCCTAAACCGAACTGTAACCCTGAACCCTAATGCTACACCTAAAACTACCCCTAAACCTAACTCTAACCCCTAACCCTAAATCTAACTGTAAGCCTAATTGTGACTGTAACCCTCTCTCTGTGCCTAAGTCCACGTGTAGGTCTAGGGGTGACGGGGGGTTTTTGGGTGGTCTTTTTTGTGTTGGGAGGTGTGTTTGTGGTGTTATTTGGGTGGTTTTGTATGTATTTTTATTAATTTTTATTAAAAATTATTTTTACCTGCAATTCCCTGGTTGTCCACAAGGTGGCAGCAGTTCGATTAATTTCCAGTTGCAATTGCGGTTCTTGTTCACTAGGTGGCGCAGGTAAGGATTTTTTTTAAATGCAGTTACGGTATTTCGACAGTAGGTGGCAGTATTTCATGTAGAACGTACATGCAATTCCTTTTCTCTGTCACCAGGCGGCGGTGTTCCTATGCGCTTTTTAGTAATTGGAATTTCTGTTGGATTACCGTATTTATTGGTGTAGTTTTTCTGGAAAATTGGATAATTGGCTACAAATTGCTGAGAAATAAAAGCAGGAGAAGAGAGAAAAATAAAAGCAGGGGAGGAGCCTAAGAGAATTAAAATCAGGACAGGAGCCTAAGATTAAAAAGCAGGAGAGGAGTCTAAAAAAATTAAAATCAGGAGAGGAGCCTAAAAAAATTAAAATCAGGAGAGGAGCCTAAAAAAATTAAAATCAGGAGAGGAGCCTAAAAAAATTAAAATCAGGAGAGGAGCCTAAGAAAACTAAAATCAGGAGAGGAGACTAACAAAATTAAGATCAGGAGAGGAGACTAAGAGAATGAGATCAGGAGAGGAGCCTAAAAAAAAAATAAAAACAAGAGAGGAGACTAAGAGAACGAAAATTAGTAGAGGGAGCTAAGATATTTAGAATAAGGAGAGGGGGCTAAGAGAATAAAATCAGGAGACGAGCCTAAAAAAAAATAGAATCAGGAGAGGAGCCTGAAAAATTAAAATCTAGAGAGGAGCTTAAGAGAACTAAAATCAGGAGAGGAGCGTAAAAAAATTGCAATCAGGAGAGGAGCCGAAAAAAATTAAGATCAGGAGAGGAGCCTAAAAAAACTAAAATCACGAGAGGAGACTAAGAGAATAAAAATCAGGAGAGGAGACTAAAAAAAATTAAAATCAGGAGAGGAGACTAAGAGAACTACAATCCGGAGAGGAGACTAATGGAATAAAAATCAGGAGAGGAGCCTAAAAAAATTCAACTCAGGAGAGGAGCAAAAAAAAATTAAAACCAGGAGAGGAGCCTAAGAGAACTAAAATCAGGAAAGGAGCCTAAAAAAATTAAAATGAGGAGAGGAGACTAAGAGAATGAAATCAGGAGAGGAGACTAAAAAATTGAAATAGGAGAGAAGCCTAAAAAAATTAAAACCAGGAGAGGAGTCTAAGAAAACTAAAATCAGGAGAGGAGTCTAAGAAAACTAAAATCAGGAGAGGAGCCTAAAAGAATTAAAATCAGGAGAGGAGACAGAGAGAAAAAAATCAGGAGAGGAGCCAAAAAAAATTAAAATCAGGAGAGGAGACTAAAAAAATTAAAACCAGGAGAGGAGACGAAGAGAATAAAAATCAGAAGAGGAGACTAAGAGAATAAACTCAGGAGAAAAGCATAAAAAATTTGAAATCAGGAGAGGAGCCTAAAAAAAATAAAATCAGGAGAGGGGGCTAAAAAAATTGAAATCAGGAGAGGAGCCTAAAAATAATAAAATCAGGAGAGGAGACGAAGAGAACAAAAAAGCAAGAGAGGAGCCTAAAAAAATGAAAATGAGGAGAGGAGCCTAAAAAA
>NW_016690654.1:17698-19283 GCF_001604755.1 Lepidothrix coronata
TAGAGGAGCCTAAAAGAATTAAATCAGGAGAGGAGCCTAAAAAAACTAAAATCAGGAGAGGAGCCTAAAAAAATTAAAATCAGTAGAGGAGCCTAAAAGAATTAAATCAGGAGAGGAGCCTAAAAAAACTAAAATCAGGAGAGGAGCCTAAAAAAATTAAAATCAGTAGAGGAGCCTAAAAGAATTAAATCAGGAGAGGAGCCTAAAAAAACTAAAATCAGGAGAGGAGCCTAAAAAAATTAAAATCAGGAGAAGTGATGAAGAGAAATAAATCAGGAGAGGCGCCAAAACAAAATTAAAATCAGGAGAGGAGCCTAAAAAAATAAAATCAGGAGAAGAGACGAAGAGAACTAAAATCAGGAGAGAAGACTAAGAGAATAAAAATCAGAAGACTAAGAGAATGAAGTCAGGAGAAAAGCATAAATAAATTGAAATCAGGAGAGGAGCCTAAAAAAAATTAAAACCAAGAGAGGAGACGGAGAGAACTAAGATCAGGAGAGGAGCCTAACAAAAATTAAAATCTAGAGAGGAGCTTAAGAGAACTATAATCAGGAAAGAAGCGTAAAAAAATTGAAATCAGGAGAGGAGTAAAAAAAAAATTAAAACCACGAGAGGAGACTAAAAAATTAAAATCAGGAGAGGAGCCTAAAAAAAATTAAAATCAGGAGAGGGGGCTAAGAGAATAAAATCAGGAGAGGGGGATAAAAAATTAAAATAAGGAGAGGAGCCTAGAGACAATAAAAGTCAGGAGACAAGCCTAAAACAAATAAAATCAGGAGAGGAGACGAAGAGGAAAAAAATCAGGAGAGGGAGCCTAAAAAAATTAAAACCAGGAGAGGAGACTAAAAAATTAAAATCAGGAAAGGAGCCTAAAAAATTAAAATCAGGAGAGGAGCCTAAAAGAATAAAAATCAGGAGAGGAGCCTAAAAGAATAAAAATCAGGAGAGGAGCCTAAAAGAATAAAAATCAGGAGAGGAGACTAAAAAATTAAAATCAGGAGAGGAGCGGAAGAGAACTACAATCAGGAGAGGAGACTAAGGGAATCAAAATCAGGAGAGGAGCCTAAAAAAATTATAATCAGGAGAGGAGTCTAAAAAAATTAAAATGAGGAGAGGAGACAAAGACAAAAAAAAAATCAGGAGAGGAGCCTAAAAAAATTAAAATCAGGAAAGGAGCCTAAAAAAAATTAAAATAAGGAGAGGGGGCTAAGAGAATAACATCAGGAGAGGGGGATAAAAAAATTAAAATCAGGAGAGGAGACTAAGAGAACTAAAATAAGGAGAGGAGCCTAAGAGAATAAAAATGAGGAGATGATACTAAAAAAACTAAATTCAGGAAAAGAGCCTAAAAAAATTAAAATCAGGATAAGAGCCTAAAAAAAAAATCAAAATCAGGAGAGGAGCCTAAAAAAATTGAAATCAGGAGAGGAGCCTAAGAGAAAAATATCAGGAGAGGAGCCTAAGAGAATAAAAATCAGGAGAGGAGTCGAAGAGAACTAAAATCAGGAGAGGAGACTAAGAGAACTAAAATCAGGAGAGGAGACTAAGAGAACTAAAATCAGGAGAGGAGCCTAGAGACAATAAA
>NW_016690654.1:21156-22245 GCF_001604755.1 Lepidothrix coronata
ATAAAATCAGGAGAGAGGGCTAAAAAAAATTAAAATCAGGAGAGGGGGCTAAGAGAATAAAATCAGGAGAGGGGGCTAAGAGAATAAAATCAGGAGAGGGGGCTAAGAGAATAAAATCAGGAGAGGGGGCTAAGAGAATAAAATGAGGAGAGGAGACTAAGGGAACTAAAAGCAAGTTCCCAAGCAGGGCATCGCAAGACCATCCTGCTCACCGACTGGACAGCCAGCGGCTCCACTGTCTAAGGGAACTGACATGTGGACCTGAGACTCAGAGCCCTATTCCAGCTCCCCACTGATCCACGGAGCAGGGCAGAGCAGTTCCAGGCTGACCCCCAGTGAGACACCCCACACCCGTGACAACACACACCATGTGACACAATTAAGAGACAAAGGACACAAAACATGGACAAGACAAAGGACGTGACACAGACGGGAACTGCTCTGCCCGGCACACGGGAATCCAGTGATACAAATTAAGACCTTCCTTTGATGTGTCCAAATAACCTGTGCCAGGATACCCCTCACACCAGACTAATTTCAAAAATCCCTCCGGACAATGAACATAATTGCACCCACTCCCAACCCCTCTCTGGGTCTTTGCCCTGCACTTATCTTGCCGAGAGCCGGGGATGCCAATCCATCTTTGAGGCACAGCAGGGACACCTGGGCTGGCTCAGAGGTTCCTGTCGTCGTGAGAGTACTTGAAGTTAACTATGAGAAAGAAAACCATAAGCGATATGTAAGTTGTGTGGCACGGGGGTCAAACCCCAGTGATCCCTCTACTCATCAGCACCCAGGCCCTGACCGGAGTCTGACACTGTGGCTCTCACCTTCCGGAATACCTGAGTGAGTGAGACACAAAATTAGACGGCATCTCTAAAGCTGCAGTGGATCCCCGCTCCTCCTGCTGCCTCCCCAACTCACCTACCAGGCTCCTATCTCTTCAGCTGCTCCCAAGACCGCCCCTGCAAATGAAAGGGGGAAAGGCTCAAACACTCAGCTCTCAAACATTTAGGGATGGCTCACAAGGAAAGCCAAAAACCTCTCAACCCCATCAGACTGCACGCCGAAGCCTTGCTACACACCGTG
>NW_016690654.1:27871-29824 GCF_001604755.1 Lepidothrix coronata
CCCCCCCCCCCCCCCCCCCCGGGCGGGGGGTCCGCTGTGGTCCCCCCCCCCTTCCGGAATCCCTGGGGTGGGTGAGACACAAAATTAGACGGCATCTCTAAAGCTGCAGTGGATCCCCGCTCCTCCTGCTGCCTCCCCAACTCACCTACAAGGCTCCTCTCTCTTCAGCTGCTCCCAAGACCGCCCCTGCAAATCAAATGGGGAAAGGCTCAAACACTCAGCTCTCAAACATTTAGGGATGGCTCACAAGGAAAGCCAAAAACCTCTAAACCCTAGACACTCTTTGCTGCTCTACCTAGCCGGGACTCTGTACACCCAAGCAGGGCATCGCAAGACCATCCTGCTCACCGACTGGACAGCCATCGGCTCCACTGTCTAAGGGAACTGACATGGTGATGTGAGACTGAGCAATATTCCATCTACCCACTGATCCACGGAGCAGGGCAGAGCAGTTCCAGGCTGACCCCAAGTGAGACACCCCACACCTGTGATGACACACACCACGTGACACAATTGAGAGACGAAGGACACAAAACACGGACGAGACAAAGGACGTGACACAGACTGGAACTGCTCTGCCCTGCACACGGGAATCCAATGACACAAAGTAAGCCCTTCCTCTGATGTCTCCAAATAACCTGTGCCAGGATACCTCTTGCACCACACTAATTACAAAAATCCCTCCAGGCAATGCACAGACTTGCACCAACTCCCAGCCCCTCTCTGGGTCTTTGCCCTGCACTTATCTTGCCAAGAGCCGGGCATGCCAATCCATCTTTGATGCACAGGAGGGGCACCTGGGCTGGCTCAGAGGTTCCTGTTGTCGTGAGAATACTGGGAGTCAACTGCGAGAAAGAAAACCAGACACCATATCTCAGTAGCGTGGCACGTGGCCCCACACCAAATGATCCCTCTACTCGCTCTCACCCAGGCAGGTCCTCGGGTCGCTGGCTCTGACCACACTTGGACAACGTCTCATCTTCTGGGATACCTGAGCGAGAGAGAGACACAATTAGAGGGCATTTCTGAAGCTGCAATGGATCCCTGCTCCTCCTGCTGCCTCCCCAACTCACCTCCAATGCCCATCTGCTCCCAAAGGTTACGAGGATGGCACCTGCAATCAAAAAAGCTCAATGCTTCATTGCTGATCTTTTCAATACTCGGAGATTACCTACAAGGACAGCTCGAGGGGACCAAACCGTGTCTATCACCTCACTGTGAGTTGGCTTCAGCCCTGTCAGGCTGTGTACATCTCCTGCAAAAAAAACCCCAGAGGCAAATGTGAGCACTGAGATACTGCCCAAGAGTTTGCTGCTCCCATGGCAGCATCTGTCTGACACCCCTTGACCGTGACCTCTTACAGGGAGGGTCCCCATAACGTTGGACTGCACGTTGGAAGTCGGTGCACTGCCTGGAAAACAAAAAAACAAGGATGTACACAGATTCCCCACAAGTACACCGCCTGCAAAAGAGCAGCTAGTTGTGTCCTGCAGTCACTGCTCACCTTCCTCACCGGGCTCACCTTCCCTCTGGTGCCTATCGTCTGCTGGGCCGAGGGCTCTGCATCTTAAAAAAAACTAAAAGAAAAATAAAAACAACCATCAAGTAAACCTAGGGCCAAAAGTCATGTCTTGACTCTGACCTCACATGAAAACCCACCTTCTGACTGGGCTCCTCCAGCCTATTCTGTTCATCTCTGCTTTACATCCAGTCCCTCTGATGCTGCAAAGAAATGAGTTACCAAAGTCAGCCATATAGATGGAGGGACCTTAACTGCTGTGCAATTCTAATTTCTCCTCAGACAACCTGCCTGGAGTCCCAAGACAACCAGCACAAACAAACACTGCCCTAACTTTAAGGCCCTGCCGTACCCCCCTTCCTACTCCACCTACCCCCAAGTCTACACTGCAGGGCAGAGCAGTTCCAGGCCCAACACAGACGCCAAGGACACAT
>NW_016690654.1:31025-32435 GCF_001604755.1 Lepidothrix coronata
ACTGGACCCAGCTCTCATCCCCTCTCCAGGTGCTAGTCCTCCACTTATCTTTCCCACAGCTGGGGATATAAATCCATCTTCGATGGGAAGGAAGGACGCCCGGCTGGCTCAGAGGGTCCTGTGATCCCTGACTCGGTTTCCCTGAGAGAAAGGAAACCAAAACTGACACAAGAGTTGGGCAGCACGTGGGAGATAACCCTGCAATTGGCTACTCACCCTCCCCTGAGCTGAGAGGTTCTCGGGCCACAGGCTCCAACCCCAGTCAGAGGCTGCTGCCGTCACCGTGTGCCGTACCTGGGGGAGGGAGAAAAACAGTTACGGGGTGTTTCCGAAAAAAAAAGGGAGACCCCAGCACCTCCTCCCTACCTCCCTTACTGAACCTCAATGCTCCTCCTTGGCCAAAGGAAGGCCAGATAGCACATGCAGCTGGAAAAGGTCCAGCCTTAATTGATGACAATCGTAGTACTAGAGTATTACTCACAAGGACAGCTGAAGACCATCAAACCTAACTGGCAGGTGACTCCGGCCCTCTAAGGCTGCACACATTGTCTGCAAAGTAAAAAAGCCAAAGGCAAATGTACAGACTGAGACACTGCCTGAAATGATGGCTTTCCTAGGGTAGCTCACCCAGACAGATGGGGAGAGCTGAAAGAGCCTCCCTTCTCTTCAGGCAAACCCCCCAGGGTCACTGCCTGCAGCCAAAGACTGCAGCTGTAATGGCACAGAATAGCTGGGTGAACCAGAGGAAAACTTAAGTGGCACATCTGAAAAGTCAGTGGGTGCCTTCACAGGCATTTAGGGGGCTCCTGGACACTGCTTTACACCCATACTACCTTCAAAACACCCCTGGCAAGATGTAAGCTGGCACCCCAGCCCTCCCTCCAGCTCTGGACTGTAACTCCCCACTGACTACTTGCAAACCTGAGTGTCTGTAGCATCTTCAACACAGAGCAGCCTCACCTGAGGACCAGATAACACTTATGAAAAAAATGCCACGCTGCTGTTGAGATGATCAAGAGATCCCAAAAGATGCAAGGCTCCTAAGGAATAGAAAAGAAGATCAATTATAAGAGAACCTTACCAACACCAAGTTATTAAATTTAAAAACCCTGCAGGTGAGTGTAACCCTCTTCATTGCCATATACAGCTCTGCTTCTTTGGATGCTAAAGCTGATGCTTCAATAAAGCAGGAATAGCTTGAGAAATCCCATTAAAAAAAAGAAAAGGAGAGCTCTTATCCCATTGAAGCCCGGCTGCTGGATGAGCTCACTTGCACATGATGGCACAGGAGTTCTGTACACCTGCTGCATCCGGCAGGACCGTACAGCCATCGGCTCGACTGCCTGAGGGAACTGACAGGGGGATGGGAGACTGAGCAATATTCCATCTACCCACTGATCCACGGAGCAG
>NW_016690654.1:39013-40050 GCF_001604755.1 Lepidothrix coronata
CTGACCTCAAGTGAGACACCCTGTACCCGTGACAACACACACCATGTGACACAATTAAGAGACAAAGGACACAAAACATGGACAAGACAAAGGACGTGACAGAGACTGGAACTGCTCTGCCCGGCACACAGGAATCCAATGATACAAAGTAAGACCTTCCTTTGATGTGTCCAAATAACCTGTTACAGGATACCCCTTGCACCAGACTAATTTCCAAAATTCCTCCAGAAGAGGCACAGACTTGCACCGACTCCCAGCCCCTCTCTGGATCTTTGCCCGGCACTTATCTTGCCGAGAGCCGGGGATGCCAATCCATCTTTGAGGCACAGGAGGGCCACCTGGGCTGGCTCAGAGGTTCCTGTCGTCGTGAGAGTACTCGAAGTTAACTATGAGAAAGAAAACCATAAGCGATACGTAAGTTGTGTGGCAAGGGGGTCAAACCCCAGTGATCCCTCTACTCACCAGCACCCAGGCCCTGACCGGAGTCCGACACTGTGGCTCTCACCTTCCGGGATACCTGAGTGAGTGAGACACAAAATTAGACGGCATCTCTAAAGCTGCAGTGGATCCCCGCTCCTCCTGCTGCCTCCCCAACTCACCTACAAAGCTCCTCTCTCTTCAGCTGCTCCCAAGACCGCCCCCGCAAATGAAAGGGGGAAAGGCTCAAACACTCAGCTCTCAAACATTCAGGGATTACTCACAACCAAAGCCAAAAACCTCTAAACCCTAGACACTCTTAGCTACTCTCCCTAGCCGGGACTCTATACACCCAAGCAGGGCATCGCAAGACCATCCTGCTCACCCACTGGACAGCCAGCGGCTCCACTGTCTAAGGGAACTGACACGCTGACCTGACACTCGGAGCCCTATTCCAGCTACCCACTGATCCACGGAGCAGGGCAGAGCAGTTCCAGGCTGAGCCCAAGTGAGACACCCCACACCCGTGACACAATTGAGAGACGAAGGACACAGAACATGGATGAGACAAAGGACGTGACAGAGACTGGAACTGCTCTGCCCCGCACACGTGAATCCAA
>NW_016690654.1:46023-47302 GCF_001604755.1 Lepidothrix coronata
CAGTGTCCGACTCCGGTGAGAGCCAGCGGCCCCGAGGACCTGCCTGGGTGACAGCGAGTAGAGGGAACATGGGGGCTGGGTCCACGTGCCACGCTACTCAGCTATGGTGTCTGGTTTTCTTTCTCGCAGTGGACTCCTAGTAGTCTGACGATGGCAGGAACCTCTGAGCCCGCCCAGGTGGCCCTGCTGTGCATCAAAGATGGATTGGCATCCCCGGCTGTCGGCAAGATAAGTGCAGGGCAAAGACCCTAGAAGACCCATTTCTCATAGTTGACTTGGAATAACCTCGTGACTGCAGGAACCACCTCATGATGTGGCGACAGTTTGAGCCTTTCTTGTCTGCAAGGACAAGGTTTAAGAGGATGAGCAAGAGGGCACGGACCTTTAGTGATGGCATATGGCACCCGGGTAATTTTTGGGAGCGTCCGGGCATTGGAGGTGAGTCTTGGAGGCTCTTTTCCTGATTTTAGTTTTCTTACGCTCTTCTTCTGGTGTTAATTTCTTTAGGCACCTCTCCTAAATTTAATCTTCTTAGGCTCCTCTCCTGATTTTATTCTCTTAGGCTCCTCTCCTGATTTTAATTTTTTTTGGCTCCTCTCCTGATTTTGATTCTTTTAGGCTCCTCTTCTGACTTTAATTTTTTTAGGCTCCTTTCCTGTTTTTTTTTCTCTTAGGCTCCTCTCCTGATTTTGAATTTTTAGGCTCCTCTCCTGATTTTAGTTTTTTACGATTCCTCTCCTGATTTTAATTCTCTTCGACTCCTCTCCTGATTTTTGTTCTCTTAGTCTCCTCGCCTGATTTTAATTTTTTTAGCGTCATCTCGTGATTTTAATTTTTTTAGGCTCCTTTCCTGTTTTTATCTTTTTTAGGCTCCTCTCCTGATTTTAGTTCTCTTCGACTCCTCTCCTGTTTTTAGTTCTCTTTGACTCCTCTCCTGATTTTAATTTTTTTAGGCTCCTCGCCTGATTTTAATTTTTTTAGGCTCCGTTCCTGATTTTAGTTCTCTTCGACTCCTCTCCCGATTTTAATTTTTTTAGCCCCCTCTCCTGATTTTATTCTTTTAGCCCCCTCTCCTGATTTTAGTTCTCTTAGGATCCTCTCCTGATCTTAATTTTTTTTAGGCTCCTCTCCTGGTTTTTATTCTCTTCGTCTCCTCTCGTGGTTTTAATTTTTTTGGGCTCGTCTCCTGATTTTAATTTTCTTAGGCTCCTCTCCTGATTTTTCTTCTCTTGGACTCCTCTCCTGATTTTAGTTCTCTTCGACTCCTCTCCTGATTTTA
>NW_016690654.1:51459-52498 GCF_001604755.1 Lepidothrix coronata
CTGACTTTATTCTCCTAGTCTCCTCTCCTGATTTTCCTTCTCTTAGGCTCGTCTCCTGAGTTTTCTCCTCTTAGGCTCGTCTCCTGAGTTTTCTCCTCTTAGGCTCCTCTCCTGATTTTCTTCTCTTAGGCTCCTCTCCTGATTTTAATTTTTTATGGCTCTTCTCCTGATTTCATTCCCTTCGTCTCTTCTCCTGATTTTGATTTTTTTAGGCTCCTCTCTTGCTTTTTATTCTCTTAGGCTCCTCCCCTGCCTTTATTTTTCTCTCTTCTCCTGGGTTTAATTCTCTTACTCTCTTCTCCTGCTTTTAATTCTCCTAATGAGACAAAGGAATTTTTTATGCCACCACCTAATAATCTCCTAATGAAATAAGGAAATTTTCAAACGGCTCAGCAATTTCCAGCCAATTATCCAATTTCCCCGAAAAACTACACCTATAAATATGGTAATCCAACAGAAATTCCAATAACTAAAAACCACATAGCAGCACTGCCACCTGGTGACAGAGAAAAGGAATTGCATGTACGTTCTACATGAAATACTGCCACCTACTGTCGAAATACCGTAACTGCATTTAAAAAAAAATCCCCACCTGCGCCATCTACTGAACAAGAACCAGAATTGCAACTGAAAATTAATCGAACTGCTGCCACCATGTGGACAACCAGGGAATTGCAAGTAAAAATAATTTTTAATAAAAATTAATAAAAACACATAAAAAACCACCCAAATAACACCACAGACACACTTCCCAACACAAAAAAGACCACCCAAAAACCCCCCATCAACCCTAGACCTGGACTTAGCCTAATTGTGACTGTAACCCTCTCTCTATGACTTACAGTTAGATTTAGGGTTACGGGTTACAGTTAGGTTCAGGGGTAGGTTTAGGTGTAAAACTATGGTTCGGGGTCAGAGTTAGGTTAGGGTTAGGGTCAGGGGTTAGGGTCAGGGGTTAGGGGTTAGGGTTAGGGTTAGGGTTAGGGTTAGGGTTAGTGGGTTAGGGTTAGTGGGTTAGGGTTAGTGGGTTAGGGTTAGT
>NW_016690655.1:0-1068 GCF_001604755.1 Lepidothrix coronata
TTCAGGATTCATTTATTTGGGTTTGGGGTTGGATTTGGGGGGTCCAGGAGTCATTTATTTGGATTTGGGGGGTCCAGGAGTCATTTATTTGGATTTGGGGGGTCCAGGATTCATTTATTTGGGTTGGGGTTGGATTTGGGATTTTCAGGATTCATTTATTTGGGTTTGGGGGTTCAGGAGTCATTTATTTGGATTTGGGGGGTTCAGGAGTCATTTATTTGGATTTGGGGGGTTCAGGAGTCATTTATTTGGGGTTGGGGGGTTCAGGAGTCATTATTTGGGTTTGGGGTTGGATTGGGGGGTTCAGGATTCATTTATTTGGGGTTGGGGTTGGATTTGGGGGGTCCAGGAGTCATTTCTTTGGGGTTGGGGTTGGATTTGGGATTTTCAGGATTTATTTCTTTGGGGTTGGGGTTGAATTTTCTCCTTCCATTTAGTTGCATTTCCCTGTTTTCATTTTATTTGTTCCTCTTTAACTCTGCCTGTTTTGTTCCCTTTAATTTCATTTTTTGTTTTATTTTTATGTCATTTATCTCCATTTAATTTTCTTATTTTATCCCATTTACTTTCCTTTCTTTAATTCTGTGATTTCTTTCCATCTCACTTTATGTATTCTATTTTTTAAATTTTCTATTTAATTTTACGTATTTTGTTCCCTTTAATTTCATTTTTTATTTTATTTTTATGTCATTTATCTCCATTTAATTTTCTTATTTTATCCCATTTACTTTCCTTTCTTTGTTTTAATTCTGTGATTTCTTTCCATCTCACTTTCTGTATTTCACTTTTTAAAATCTTCTATTTAATTTTACGTGTTTTATTCAGTTTCATTTCGTTCTTTATTTTATTTTTATGTGATTTATCTCCATTTAATTTTCTTATTCCATTCCATTTAATTTTATTTCTTTTTTTTTTCACTTTAGTTATTTCTGTTTAACTCCGTGTATTTTATTCATTTAATTTCATTTTTTATTTTATTTTCATGGGATTTATCTCCATTTAATTTTCCTATTTTATTCCATTTAATTTCAATTCTTTATCTTCATTTTATTTATTTCTATTTAACTC
>NW_016690655.1:2568-4797 GCF_001604755.1 Lepidothrix coronata
TTTTATTTCATTTATTTTGGTTTATTTATTTCAATTTTTTATTGTATTTATTTCTGTTTAATTTTACCTATTTTCTTCCCTTTCATCGATTTCTTTATTTTACTTGTTCATTATTTAATTCTATTAAATTTTCTGGATTTTCGGCCATTTTATTTCATTTATTTAATTCTATGTATTTTATTCCATTTTATTTTATTTATTTATTTTATTTCATCTTATTTTTCTATTCGATTTTACGGATTTCCTTCCCTTTCATTTTATTTCTATTTAATTTTGTGTTTCATCTTCTCTTTCATTTCTTTATTTTAATTTTATTTCCTTCTGTTTAATTTTACGTTTTTTATTCCACTGAATTTCTTTTTAATTTTAATTTTACATTATTTATTTCCATTTAATTTTTTATCCCATTTCATTTAATTTTTAATTTTAATTTCATGTCATTTTATTCTATTTAAATTCTGTGTTTCATTCCATTTAATTTTATTGATTTATTGGCATTTTGCATTTTTTCTATTGAGTTTTATGTGTTTTGTTCACTTCTATTTAATTTCTATTTAATTTCTGTGTTTTATTCGATTTAATTTTCTGTCTTTTGCTCTCTTTCATTTCATTTCTTTCTTTCAGTTTTCTCTGTTTTATTCCATTTCATTTTGATTATTTATTTCCATGTTGTATTATTTTCTATTCAATTTTATGGATTTTCTTCTTTCATTTTATTTCTTTATTTTCATTTTATATTTTTCTGTTAATTCCCCTGTATTTCCTCCACTTTCATTTCACTTCTATTTCATTTTCTGTATTTTATTACATTTCATGTACACATTTTATTTCCTTTCATTTCTTTATTTTAATTTGCTATTATTTATTTCTATTTAATTTTCACACTTTGCTCCATTTCATTTTATTTATTTATTTTCATTTTAGCTTAGTTTTCCTATTATCTGTTTTTTAATTTAATCTCTTTTATTCCATTTAATTTTATTTATTTATTTTCATTTTATATTATTTTTCCTATTTAATTTTATCGATTTCCTCCTCTTTAATTTTACTTCTTTTTAATTTTATGCATTTCATCATATTTAATTTATGTATTTTATTTCTATTTCATTTTCATGCTTTATTCCATTTCACTTTATTGATTTATTTTCATTTTATATCAGTTTTTCTCTTTACTTTCCTGTATTTCCTTCTCTTTAATTTTATTCCTCTTTATTTTATGCATTTTATTTCTATTTAATTTCATGTATTTAATTCGATTTCATTTCTTTATCTCAATCTCATCCATTTTATTCCATTTATTTCCTATTTTTTATTTTAATTTTACGTTATTTATTTCTATTTCACTTTGGTATTTTTGCCCATTTACTTTCATTTATTTATTTATTTTTTATTATTAATTTGACATTATTTATTTCTATTTCATTTTCATGCTTTATTCCATTTAATTTTATTTATTTATTTTCATTTTATATTATTTTTTCTCTTTAATTTCCCGAATTTCCTCCCCTTTCATTTTATTCCTCTTTATTTTATGCATTTTATTCCTATTTTAGGGTCAAACCTCCACTTTTAGGGTCCAAATCTCGGGTTTTGGGATCCAAACCTCAAGTTTTTTGTTTCACACCTCAGGATTTGGGGTCCAAATCTCAGATTTTGGGGTCAAACCTCCAGTTTTAGGATCCAAATCTCAGATTTAGGGTCCAAATCTCAGATTTTAGGATCCAAATCTCAGATTTTGGGGTCAAACCTCCAGTTTTGGGGTCCAAATCTCAGGATTTAGGGTCCAAATCTCAGGATTTAGGGTCCAAATCTCAGATTTTGGGTCCAAATCTCAGATTTTGGGTCCAAATCTCAGGTTTTGGGTCCAAATCTCAGGTTTTGGGTCCAAATCTCGGGTTTTAGTGTCCAAATCTCAGATTTTAGTGTCCAAATCTCAGATTTTGGGTCCAAATCTCAGATTTTGGATCCAAATCTCAGATTTTAGGGTTGAAATCTCAGGTTTTGTGATCCAAATCTCATGTTTTGGGATCCAAATCTCAGGATTTGGGATCCAAACCTCAAGTTTTCTGTTTCAGGTCTCAGGATTTAGGGTCCAAATCTCAGGTTTTTGGGATCCAAATCTCAGATTTTAGGATTGAAATCTCAGGTTTTGGGATCCAAATCTCAGGTTTTAGGGTCCAAATCTCAGATTTTGGGTCCAAATCTCAGATTTTGGGTCCAAATCTCAGA
>NW_016690655.1:6916-8615 GCF_001604755.1 Lepidothrix coronata
AATTCCCCCCGGAATGGGAATCCCCCCTGGAATTCCCCCTGGAATGGGAATCCCCCCTGGAATTCCCCCCGGAACGGGACAGATCCCCCCCGGAATGGGAATTCCCCCCGGAATGGGAATCCCCCCTGGAATTCCCCCTGGAATGGGAATCCCCCCTGGAATTCCCCCCGGAACGGGACAGATCCCCCCCGGAATGGGAATTCCCCCCGGAATGGGAATCCCCCCTGGAATTCCCCCTGGAATGGGAATCCCCCTTGGAATTCCCCCCGGAACGGGATAGATCCCCCCCGGAATGGGATGAATCCCCCCTGGAATTCCCCCTGGAACGGGACAGATCCCCCCCGGCAGCCGCCGCTCCCGAGGCTCCCGCGGGACTCGGGACTCGCCCCAACCCCCTCCCGCCTCCTGGTTTTCCCAGGAATTTGGCCCCGGAGGAGCCGGGCCGGGCTCCCCCCCCGGTGCCCGGAATTCCCGGCTCCTTTTCCAGCCTCCCCTCTCCCGTCCCTGGGCCTCGGGCCGGGATTCAGCCCCGGCTTTTCCCACCTTTCCCAGCCCAGCCCGGGAGAGAAAATCGGGGGGGTTTTGGGGGATTGTCCCTTTTTTCCTCCCGGTGGCGGAGGGGGGAAGGAATTCTCAGGGAATTCTCAGGGAATTCTCAGGGAATTCTCAGGGAATTCTCAGGGAATTCTCAGGGAAGGACAGACCTGGCCCCGGGGGCCATCCCGGCTTTTCCCCAGCTGGAATTTCAACATTTAAGGCTCTGCTTGGACTCGACTTCCCCGTAAATCCATAAAATAACCCGGGTTGGGATTTAGGATTAGGGATTATTATTTATTATTAGGGATTATTTGTTATTATGGATTATTATTATGGGTTATTTGTTATTGTGGATTATTATTTATTAGTATGGATTATTTATTATTAGGGATTATTATTTATTATTATGGATTGTTTATTATTATGGATTATTATTTATTATTAGGGGTTATTATTTATTTTTAGGGATTATTTATTATTAGGGGTTATTATTTATTATTAGGGATGATTATTATTAGGGGTTATTATTTATTATTAGGGGTTATTATTTATTATTAGGAGTTATTATTTATTATTAGGGATTATTTATTATTAGGGGTTATTATTTATTATTAGGGGTTGTTGTTATTATTATTAGGGATTAGTTATTATTATGGATTATTTATTATTAGCGGTTATTATTTATTATTAGGGGTTATTATTTATTATTGGGGTGATTAATTATTATTAGGGATTATTTATTATTAGCGGCTATTATTTGTTATTAGGGGTTATTATTTATTATTAGGGATTATTATTATTATGGATTATTTATTATTATGGATTATTATTAGGGGTTATTATTTATTATTAGGAGTTATTATTTATTATTAGAGATTATTTATTATTAGCGGTTATTATTTATTATTAGGGGTTATAATTTATTATTAGGGATTATTATTTATTATTAGGGGTTATTATTATTATGGATTATTTATTATTAGGGATTATTTATTATTAGAGGTTATTATTTATTATTATGGATTATTATTAGGGATTACTTATTATTAGGGATTATTTATTATTAGAGATTATTATTATTATGGATTATTATTTATTATGAGGGATTACTTATTATTATGGATTATTATTATTATGGATTATTATTTATTATGAGGGATTA
>NW_016690655.1:10165-13864 GCF_001604755.1 Lepidothrix coronata
CGGGGCTTTTTTTTTTGGGTTTTTCCCCTTAAAATCCCCCTCGGGATGGGTGGGAATTTAAGGATATCGGTCAGGGAACGGTGGAATTTCGGGATTGGGGTCGTGGAATCCCGGAATGGTTTGGCTTGGAACGGGAGGGAGCGGAAACCCCGTCCCGGGACGTCGACTCTCCCTGTCCCAAAACTGCCCCGGCGTTCCCCCCGGTGCCGAGGCTCTTCCAAGGAAACTGGAAAAGCGGGATTTGGACCCGCCGGTTTGGGGCTGGAAATCCAAAAAAAACATGGATAAGGGATCACGGAGTTCTCCTCCTGGAATGACGGATCTCCCGGGGCTTCTCCGGGATTCCTTCCATTGGTGAAATTCCTTCGGAACCTTCCAGGTTGTCCTGGGAATGCCGGGGCCCTTTTCCCCGGGATCCGACACCTCCTTTCTCCCTCTCCGGCTCATCCCACGGCGTCTTCCCGCCCCTTTTCCGAGGGATAACCGTCCCGCTCGGCTCCTCCCGCTCCCGCCGCCGTTCCCGCCCCGACGCTCCTCGGGAAAAGACAATCCCGTCCTCGTCCCCTCTTCCCTCAAACCCAACCTCCTCCGAGGCCCAGATCCCCCAACCCATGACCTTTCCGAGCTCCCGAAATCCCTGAATCAGGGATTTGGGATCATCAGGACTCCGGGAGCGCCTTTGAGGAGCTTCGGGGTCAAACCCGGAGACTTTTCCCGCTTTGATTCCCGCCCCCGGCTCATCCCGAGGCCCTTTTGTCGCGTTATCTCCTCTCCGGTGGCTTCCCAGGGGCCCCTTTTTCCCTTGGAATTCCGAGGGGATGGTGCAGGACGAGCCCTCCCCGCGGAGTCGGGATCGGGAGCGTCAGGAAAGGAGACGGAGCCGAAGGAGCTCCTGAGGGGGCTCTTCGAAGCCTCCGGGATTTTTTGGGATCTTCTCCCCGTGTCCTCCGGGCTGGGAAGGACGCGGCAATTCCGAAGGGACGCTGGGAGAAGGGAGGGCGAGAAACGTTTGGCTCCTTGTTCTGAAGGTTTTCCCGGAAAAGGGGAAAAACATCCCGGGCCGAGCAGGGTGACCCTTCCCAAGGGTTTTCCTTGGGACAGAGCCGAGGAGATGGAAGGGGAGGCAGGAATTGTTCCCCTCACCCTGGTTCCTCACCTCCATCTTCGTTTGTGTGGGAAGGGACCTTCACTCCCTCCCCTTCCCGGCTGACATCCCTTCTCTCCCCTCCCCTTTCCCCCGGGGCCCTTTTCCAGGCTGGAATGGGTGGAGATCATCCATCCTCGCACCCGGGAGCGCATGGGAACCCTTGGAAACCCTTGGAAACCCTTGGAAAAGTGGGATTAGTGGGAAAAGTGGGACAGAGCCGAGGAGATGGAAGGGGGAGTCAGGAATTGTTGTTCTGCTCACCGAGGTTGGTCGTCTCCGTCTTGAGTCGCGGAATCGTTGGTTGGAAGGGGCTGCTGAACTCCTGTGGGAGCTGAAAGCCAGGGATTGGTCTGAATCCCTTGGAAAAGTGGGATTAGTGGGAAAAGTGGGACAGAGCCGAGGAGATGGAAGGGGGAGTCAGGAATTGTTGTTCTCCTCACTGAGGTTGGTCGTGTCCGTCTTGAGTTGTGGAATCGTTGGTTGGAAGGGGCTGCTGAACTCCTGTGGGAGCTGGGAAGCAGGGATTGCTTGGAAACCCTTGGAAAAGTGGGACTAGTGGGGAAAAGTGGGATAGAGCCGAGGAGATGGAAGGGGAGTCAGGAATTGTTCCCCTCACCTCGGTGACTCACCTCCATCTTGGTTTGTGTGGGAAGGGACCTTCACTCCCTCCCCTTCCTGGCTGACATTCCCTCTCTCTCCCTTTCCCCCGGGGCCCTTTTCCAGGCTGGAATGGGTGGAGATCATCGAGCCTCGCACCCGGGAGCGCATGGAAACCCTTGGAAACCCTTGGAAAAGTGGGATTAGTGGGGAAAAGTGGGGAAAAGTGGGACAGAGCCGAGGAGATGGAAGGGGGAGTCAGGAATTGTTGTTCTCCTCACTGAGGTTGGTCGTGTCCGTCTTGAGTCGTGGGATCGTTGGTTGGAAGGGGCTGCTGGATTCCCGTGGGAGCTGGGAAGCAAAGATTGGTCTGAATCCCTTGGAAAAGTGGGATTAGTGGGAAAAGTGGGACAGAGCCGAGGAGATGGAAGGGGGAGTCAGGAATTGTTCCCCTCACCTCGGTGGCTCACCTCCATCTCGGATCACCGGGCTGTTCGTGCGGGAAGGGACCTCGTGACTGATATTCCCTCTCTCCCCTCCCTTTCCCCCCGGGGCCCTTTTCCAGGCTGGAATGGGTGGAGATCATCCAGCCTCGCACCCGGGAGCGCATGGGAACCCTTGGAAACCCTTGGAAACCCTTGGAAAAGTGGGATTGGTGGGAGAAGTGGGATAGAGCCGAGGAGATGGAAGGGGAGTCAGGAATTGTTGTTCTCCTCACTGAGGTTGGTCGTGTCCGTCTTGAGTCGTGGAATCGTTGGTTGGAAGGGGCTGTTGAACTCCTGTGGGAGCTGGGAAGCAGGGATTGCTTGGAAACCCTTGGAAAAGTGGGACTAGTGGGGAAAAGTGGGGAAAAGTGGGATAAAGGCGAGGAGATGGAAGGGGGAGTCAGGAATTGTTGTTCTGCTCACTGAGGTTGGTCGTGTCCGTCTTGAGTCGTGGAATCGTTGGTTGGAAGGGGCTGCTGAACTCCTGTGGGAGCTGGGAAGCAAAGATTGGTCTGAATCCCTTGGAAAAGTGGGATTAGTGGGAAAAAGTGGGACAGAGCCGAGGAGATGGAAGGGGAGTCAGGAATTGTTCCCCTCACCTCGGTGGCTCACCTCCATCTCGGATCACCGGGCGATTCTGGTGGGAAGGTCCCTCCCCTTCCTGTCTGACATTCCCTCTTTCCCCCCGGGGCCGTTTTCCAGGCTGGAATGGGTGGAGATCATCCAGCCTCGCACCCGGGAGCGCATGGGAACCCTTGGAAACCCTTGGAAAAGTGGGATTAGTGGGGAAAAGTGGGACAGAGCCAAGGAGATGGAAAGGGGAGGCAGGAATTGTTCCCCTCACCTTGGTGACTCACCTTGATCTCGGATCACCGGGTGGTTCTGGTGGGAAGGGTCCCTCCCCTTCCTGTCTGACATTCCCTCTCTCCCCTCGGGCCGTTTTCCAGGCTGGAATGGGTGGAGATCATCGAGCCTCGCACCCGGGAGCGCATGTACGCCAACCTGCTGACGGGCGAGTGCGTGTGGGACCCGCCGGCCGGGGTGCGCATCAAGCGCACCAACGAGAACCAGTGGTGGGAGCTCTTCGACCCCAACACCTCCCGCTTCTACTACTACAATGCCACCACCCAGAGGACCGTCTGGCACCGGCCCCAGAACTGCGACATCATCCCCCTGGCCAAGCTGCAGACCCTGAAGCAGAACACGGAGTCGCCGCGGGCGTCCACCGAGAACAGCCCCGGGCGGAGCAGCAACGTCAGCAGGGAGGGGAGCACCGGCTCCTCCCTGGAGCAGGAGCTGGATGGAGGAGGAGGAGGAGGAGGAGGCAGCGAGAAGCTCCCGGAGCAGAGGGCGGGCAGGCAGGGCCCCCAGTACGGCCTGGGCAAGGAGGAGGTGGAGAGGTAAGGAATGGGTGGGGTCCAGGGACACTGAGCAGGAATTGTGGGAATGGCTGGGAATGGTTGGGAATGG
>NW_016690655.1:16625-22460 GCF_001604755.1 Lepidothrix coronata
AGCCCAACCATTCCCAACCATTCCCAACCATTCCCAACCATTCCCATGATTCCTGCTCAGCATCCTTGGAGCCCAACCATTCCCAACTATTTCCAACCATTCCCAACCATTCCCAGCCACTCCCACAATTCCTGCTCAGTGTCCCTGGAGCCCAACCATTCCCAACCATTCCCAACCATTCCCACAATTCCAGCTCGATGTCCCTGAAGCCCAACCATTCCCAGCCATTCCCAACCATTCCCAACCATTCCCATGATTCCTGCTCAGTGTCCCTGGAGCCCAACCATTCCCAGCCATTCCCAGCCATTCCCAACCATTCCCAGCCATTCCCAACCGTTCCCAACCACTCCCAACCATTCCCAACCATTCCCACAATTCCTGCTTGGGGAGTTCAGAGGGTCTTTCCCTAATCCCAACCCCTGGGAATCTGTGCCCGAGATCTTTCCCGGAGATTTGGGCTTTTTTTTGGGACGTGCCCGTTCCGGAGGCACCGGGACGTCGGAGAGGACAAAATCAAGCACTTCCATCTTCCCAGGTTAAGCTGGAAGAGCCAAGGGGGATTCCCGGGAATCCAATCCCCAGGATGTGCCGGTTGGAGCTTCTCTGGGGTCGAGGAATGCCGGGAACGAGCCCCGTCAGGAGCCTGGAGCAGCAACTCCGGCTGAATCCATGGATTTCAAGCACAGGCTCTCCATCCCTGGCGCGTTTCCCGACTCCAGGAGATCCCCAAAAAAGCAGCTTTGTGGGATCAAAGGCTCCCCAAACCTCTCCAGTCCGTGGGTTGAGCATCCCGGGAGACGTTCCCAGGGGAAGCCACAATTTCCCTGGCGGTTTTCTCCCCTTCTTCCCTTTTTTTTTTTTTTGGGAAGATCCAGGCTGGGAGAGCAGGTGGGTGGGTGCCATAAGCCTGCGGAGCATCCGCTGCTCCGGGATTTTCCAGGTCCCTGCAGGAATTCTCGGCCCTCCTCCCATAAAAAAAGGCCTCCCCGGAGCGAAGCGAAGCCGAGGAAGGAGCCGGAGTTTTTTGGGAAAAACCCATCTGGGATATCCCTCTGGATCTTCCCGGCGTGACCTCGACCGATCCGATCTCTCGGCATCCCGGATTTCCCCGGATGTTGGATTTTCCACCCTCTGTGGATCCTCTTCCTCGACAATTCCTTTGGCTCCGACTTTTCCCGTCCGTGCCGGGTCTGGCCCCACCTCCCCCCCGGAGGAGTTTTCCATCCGATCCGACTGCTGGAACGGCGCTGTTTGGATCCCCCCGGAATTGCGGGGGTCGGAAAAGCCTTCCCAAGATCACAACAGACTCCACGAGCTCCTCCAGCCCTTAAAATTCCTCATTCCCGCCAGGTCCCGAAGCTCTCGGCCGGATATTCGGGAACGGTCACGAGTGGGAAACACATTCCCGGCAGGAAAATCGAGATTCCGCTCCCGTTTCCTCCGTCCATCCTCAAATATTTTTGGGAAAAAAAAAAATTCCAGGCCGGGGCTGGAAGGTGAAACGGGGTGGGGGGGAGTTTGTTCCTTTTTTAATTCCCTTTCCGTGGATTCTCCGCTTCCCACGGGGGATCGGGCGGGGGATTTGTCCGACGTCGCCATTCCCGTGACGTAATTCCAGGGAAAGCCGGGCCGGGAGTTGGGATGTGATTGAGGGGACGGAGCTTTGCCGGGCGAGGGATTAAGTTGGGATTAGGAGCCGGGATTTCGCTTCTATTCCGGGCTTTTCCGTCCCTGGTTCACTTTCCCCCGGAGTTAAAAATAACCGGGATGACGCTCTCGGAGCCGCCGCTGCCGGAGCCGGAGGGGAACGAAACTCCGGGATTTAGGGATTTAGGGGTTTAGGGAGGGGTTGGGGGTTTTTTTAGTGAATTTATGGGATTCGGTTGTTTTTCCGGAGGGTTCCCAAGTTAAAGCTGCCGGGGGCGAGTTTGGGAAAATTCCGGATGGGGAAAAAAAAAATCGCCTTTCTCGACGGAAAAAATCACCTTTGGAATTCGGGAAAACGACTTCAGGGGTGGGAAATGGCTCTTAGGGAGGGAAAAATCCCTTTTAGGAAGGGAAAATTGCCTTTATCCGTGGAAAATCGGCTTTGCTATTGGAAAATCAAATTTATTAATGGAAAATCCCTTTTATTCGTGGAAAATCACCTTTATTCGTGGAAAATCACCGTTATTCGTGGAAAATCCCTTTTATTCGTGGAAAATCACCGTTATTCGTGGAAAATCGGCTTTGTTGTTGGAGAATCGCCTTTATTAATGGAAAAATCCCTTTTATTAATGGAAAAATCCCTTTCATTAATGGAAAATCAAATTTATTAATGGAGAATCAACTTTGTTATTGGAGAATCAACTTTGTTATGGGAAATCCCTTTTATTAATGGAAAAATCGCTTTTATTCATGGAAAAATCACTTATTAGTGGAAAATCAACGTTTATTAATGGAAAAATCCCTTTTATTTATGGAAATTGGACTTTAATATTGGAAAATCCCTTTTAATAATGGAAAATCGGCTTTATTAATGGAAAATCGGCTTTGTTAGTGGAGAATCAGCTTTATTAATGAAAAATCCCTTTTATTAATGGAAAAATCCTTTTTATTCACGGAAAAATCACTGATTAGTGGAAAGTCAACCTTATTAATGGAAAAAATCCCTTTTATTAATGGAAAATCGCTTTTATTTGTAGAAAATGATCTCGGTGGAGAATCAACTTCATTAGTGGACAGAGCACGTGGAGGGAGGGGGGGATTTTAGGGCCGTTCCTTCAAAACCTCCTGGGAATGAAGTTCGTTTTTCCCGACGTTTTCCTGCCGTGTCCGGGCGCGGAGCTCCGCGTTTTCCACAGGATCCCGTGACGAAAACACGGAGCAAGGGAGGGTTTGCTCCTTTGGGAGAGGCCGAGTCCAAAACTCAGCTCAGAGGTTCCATCCTGCGCCTCCAAGTGCTTTATTTTCCGTGTTTTTCGATGTTTCTCCAAGGAATTTGTCTCCGGAGCAGATCGATGGTGGGATCTTCTCCCCCTTCTGGGAACGAGGGGATGTGGGTTCGGGGCTTTTTGGGATTTGCCTCTTCCAGCGGTGGCTTTGACCATCCGTGGGATGAAGCCGTGGGATGTTTGGGATCCCTTGGGGTGGTTTAAGGGGGGGATGTGGCTCGGGAAGGGTTGGAAGTGAAGTTGGAGACCCGGGCGGGGCTCGGTCACCCTCTGCTGAACCATCCCAAAGAAACAATTCCCGATTCCCAGGAGGTGGGAGCAGATCCCGGGAGCGGAACCCGGAGCGGGGGAGCTCCGGAATCCCTGCGGATTCTCCCTGGCTGATCCCGGAGGAGGCACCGGGAGGTCGTCGTTGTCCTCCTCGGTAACTCCTCGGTAACTCCTCGTCCCCGATTTTTGTGGTCTGAAAAATAAAAGCTGGACACGACTCCGGCGTGGGGAAAACTGGAAATGCTTTATGGAACACGAGAACTGCGTTTTAAAGGCATCTGGGTCTGGACATGTCAATGAAGGGGACAGCCTGTGTTAACTGGGGAGTTACACAACAGTTTTTAGCTGCAATTTCCAAGGAGTTAATTTTTCTTCGAGCAGGATTCCGTGGGGGGGGTGGGAGGGGTAGAGGGATCGCAGGGGTTTGGACGTGGTTTTGACAATCACCCCTCAAAATGTCCTTTCTTTAAAATTCTTCTTGGAGCCAGGTTCGTATCTCCGGGTTTCACATCATCAACAGGTCTCTGGACAAGGGTCCAAACTTCTGGAGTCACGAGACGTCTTCCGAGGTTTGTGATTCGGAATTTACGGAGCCTCCTTTGGCTGAGAGCTGGTTTTTGTCCCCTTCGTTGCAGTTCGTCGCCTTCCGGAGTGTTCGAGAAGGAGTATGAGATTTACCGGGATTACAGCGCCGAGGGGCAGCTCCTGCACTACAGGTATCCCAGAATTCCCCTTCCGGGATGGGCGTTGAATTCCCGCTTTTTTTCCGAGCCTCCTTCCTGCCCTTTCCCCTCCCTGGGCTGCCTTTTGTAGAGTGGGATCGTTCCGCTTGGGATTGTTCCGCCTCCGCGGGGTCTCGGGGGGGAAAACCTCCCGGGGGGTGGGAAAACCTCCCGGGAAATGACCCTTCTCCCGGGAAAACGAGCCACCTCTCCCGAGCTGCGGATCCGACTCGTTTTCGGGACGGAGAGGAGGTTTTTCCCGCTCGGATTTCGGGCGCCGAACCCAAAGCGCCGCCTCCGACTTCCGTGGATTTCGTGGAATCGGGGAATCGCGGGATGGTTGGGGTCGGAGGGCGCCGTGAAGATTCACATTCCCTTCCCCTGGAACGTTCTTCCTGCTGCTCCAGGCGGAAAAAAATTCCCTCCCCTTTGTCCCGTGATTCGCCGGCGCCGAGTGACCGTCCGGGAGCATCGGGATGAGTCGCCACCGAGGGAAAATTTGGGGAAAAGGAGCCTTGTGGGAGAGGGGGGTGGGACCTGGGGCTTTTCCTGGGAGGGTTGACGTTCTCCGGGGGCGTCGGATGCGCTCGGAGAGACCTTTCCATGGACAAATTTCCAAGTGGGGAAACCCTGGGATCCGTCTGCTTCCAGACTTCCAAGTGGGAAACCCTGGGATCTGTCTGCTTCCAAACTTCCAAGTGGGAAAGACTCCGGGGTGGCCTTGGCAGTGCTGGGGGGGCGGGGGTGGACTCGTTGGGCTCAGAGGGATTTTCCCACCTGGATGATTCCATCATTCCATGATTCCACACCTCCCACCATCCCATGATTCCACACCTCCCACCATTCCAGGTGGCTCCAGCCTGGCCTTGGACACTCCCAGGGATGGGGCAGCCACGGTTTCTCTGGGAATTCCACCCCGGCCCCTCCCCACCACCCCCGGCAGGAATTCCTTCCCCGTGTCCCACCTATCCCTGCCCTCCGGCAGTGGGAAGCCATTCCCTGTGTCCTGTCAGGGACGGATGATCCGGGCTGGAGATCCCGGAGGGTGTTGGGAATGCGGAGGGGGCTGAGCTCCGGGGGCTGTGAAATTCCATCTGGGATAAACAGGAGCTGAAAATCACCATTTTTGGAGCCCCCTCCGGGGGCGGATTCCCTGTGGGCGGATTCCCTGTGGATTCCCTGCTATTCCGGGAAATGTCACTGCTGGTCCCTTTGTCCTTCCCGGCGGATTCCTCACGGCGGCTCCCTGGGCTCCCTTCCCAGAATTCCCTCCTCCCGCTCGGAAACAAAGCTCCCCTCTTGCTCCGGTGACATTTGGATCTTGGAAAAGAGGCTCTTTTTTGGGAGAGAAGCTCGGAGCGGCTCCCGGGAATCCGGCTCCGTGCCCTTCCCGGATGGATCGCGTGGGCCTCGTGCTCCCTCCTGGTGTGTTCCCGAGGAGGTCGGTGGGCAGGAAGGTCCCTGTCCGAGCCCAGGACTCCTCAGGAACCCTTTTCCAAGATCTTTTTGGTGTTTCCTCACCCTCCACATCCCATAAAATCCTTTCGCCGTGGATTCGTGGCCTCCAGAACTTCCGGAGCTTTCCGCCACCCCCGGTCGGATCCGTCGTCTCAGCTCTGTCTCAGGGTCCTGCTTCTCCCAAAAAACCCGGCTGGAATGGGATGGGGAGGGATGGGAAGTCTCATTGCCTCCCTCTCATCCCGATTCAGCCGCAGGAATGGGAACGGGAGAGGAATTTCCCGTCGGAATTCGGTGTCGAGGGCCCAGAGCTGGAAGCTCCGCCCGGAGACGAGGGGTTGGACGATCCCTGAGGGTTCCACCTTCTCCTTTGGGGATAAAAAAAAATTAGGGAAATTTAAAAAAAAAAAAAACAACAACAACACCCAAAGTTGGCTTTGGAGAGGTTTAAT
>NW_016690655.1:23562-27840 GCF_001604755.1 Lepidothrix coronata
GGGTGGGAGAGCTGTGCCTTCTCCATGATTCCTCCATGGTTCCTCCATGGTTTCTCCATGGTCTCTCCATGGTTCCTCCATGGTTTCTCTGTCATTCCTCCACGGTTCCTCCATGGTTCCTCCATGGTTATTCCATGGTTTCTCCATGGTTCCTCCATGATTCCTCCTTGGTTCCTCCATGGTTTCTCTATGGTCTCTCCATGGTTCCTCCATGGTTATTCCATGGTTCCTCCGTGGTTATTCCATGGTTTCTCCACAGTTCCTCCATGGTTTCTCCTTGGTTATTCCATGGTTCCTCCACGGTTCCTTCATGGTTCCTCCATGGTTCCTCCACGGTTCCTTCATGGTTCCTCCATGATTCCTCCATGGTTCCTCCACGGTTCCTCCATGGTTTCTCCTTGGTTCCTCCATGATTCCTCCATGGTTCCTCCACGGTTTCTCCACGGTTCCTCCATGGTTATTCCATGGTTCCTCCTTGGTTCCTCCATGGTTATTCCATGGTTTCTCCATGGTTTTTCCATGGTCTCTCCATGATTCCTCCATGGTTCCTACATGGTTTTCCACGGTTCCTCCATGGTTTCTCCACAGTTCCTCCTATGATTCCTTCATGGTTTCCCCATGATTCCTCCACAGTTCCTCCTTGGTTTCTCCATGGTTTCTCCATGGTTTCTCCACAGTTCCTCCATGGTTTCTTCTTGGTTCCTCCACGGTTTCTCCTTGGTTCCTCCATGGTTCCTCCATGGTTATTCCATGGTTTCTCCATGGTTCCTCCACAGTTCCTCCTTGGTTCCTCCACGGTTCCTCCATGGTTTCTCCTTGGTTTCTCCATGGTTCCTCCATGGTTATTCCATGGTCTCTCCGTGGTTTCTCCATAATTCCTCCATGGTTATTCCATGGTTTCTCCATGGTTCCTCTATGGTTTCTCCTTGGTTTCTCCATGATTATTCCATAGTTTCTCCATGGTTTCTCCTTGGTTATTCCATGGTTCCTCCATGGTTTTTCCACGGTTCCTCCATGGTTCCTCCATGGTTTCTCCTTGGTTTCTCCATGATTATTCCATGGTTTCTCCACGGTTTCTCCATGGTTCCTCCATGGTTATTCCATGGTTTCTCCATGGTTCCTCCATGGTTTCCACGGTTCCTCCATGGTTTTTCCACGGTTCCTCCACGGTTCCTCCATGGTTAATCCTTGGTTTCTTCATGATTCCTCCATGGTTATTCCACAGTTCCTCCATGGTTTCTCCACAGTTCCTCCATGGTTTCTCCTTGGTTTCTCCATGATTATTCCATGGTTTCTCCATGATTATTCCATGGTTTCTCCATGGTTTCTCCTTGGTTATTCCATGGTTCCTCCATGGTTTCTCCACAGTCTCTCCATGGTTCCTCCATGGTTATTCCATGGTTTCTCCACAGTTCCTCCATGGTTCCTCCTTGGTTTCTCCTTGGTTTCTCCATGATTCCTCCATGGTTATTCCATGGTTTTTCCATGGTTCCTCCACAGTTCCTCCTTGGTTCCTCCATGGTTTCTCCATGGTTTCTCCTTGGTTATTCCATGGTTCCTCCATGATTCCTCCATGGTTCCTCCACGGTTTCTCCTTGGTTTCTCCATGGTTATTCCATGGTTCCTCCATGGTTTCTCCATGATTCCTCCACTGTTCCTTCATGGTTCCTCCATGGTTTCTCCTTGGTTTCTCCATGGTTCCTCCTTGGTTATTCCATGGTTCCTCCATGGTTTCTCCACGGTTCCTCCATGGTTTCTCCATGATTCCTCCATGGTTATTCCATGGTTTCTCCATGGTTTCTCCATGATTCCTCCATGGTTTCTCCATGGTTCCTCCATGGTTCCTCCATGGTTTCTCCTTGGTTTCTCCATGATTATTCCATGGTTTCTCCTTGGTTTCTCCATGATTGCTCCATGGTTATTCCATGGTTTCTCCATGGTTCCTCCACGGTTCCTCCATGGTTCCTCCACGGTTCCTCCATGGTTCCTCCATGGTTTCTCCTTGGTTATTCCATGGTTCCTCCATGGTTTTTCCACGGTTCCTCCACGGTTCCTCCATGGTTATTCCATGGTGTCTCCATAGTTTCTCCATAATTCCTCCATGGTTATTCCATGGTTTCTCCATGATTCCTCCATGGTTATTCCATGGTTTCTCCACAGTTCCTCCACGGTTCCTCCATGGTTCCTCCATGGTTTTTCCTTGGTTTCTCCATGGTTATTCCATGATTCCTCCACGGTTCCTCCCTGGTTTCTCCATGGTTTCTCCTTGGTTTCTCCATGGTTATTCCATGATTCCTCCATGGTTTCTCCACAGTTCCTCCGTGGTTCCTCCATGGTTTCCCCATGGATGGGTGATCCCGGCCAGAGCAAAGCCCTGGATGGGGATGGGAAGAGCTCGGTGGGGTTTGGAGTTGTTCTCCCGCCGCATCCGGAGCCAAATCCCCCCGTTATCCCAGCGGGAGCGAGCCCGGGATGTCCCGGGATACAGGCGGCAAGGCCAACCCAGCTCCTCCTGATCCCAACAAATCCCGGTTCCTCCGGGTTTTCCCGTGGGAAAGACACCTCAGCCCATCCCAAGGAGTGAGGGACATCCCTGGATCCAGGCCGGGAAATCACGGCTCGGCTCCTTCCGGCCCCATCCCGACCATTCCCAGCCTGGATTTGTCCCCAAAAACCAGTTGAGGGCTTGGAAAACTTGACCCAAACATCCAAATGTTCGGACGTTTCTCCCCCGGGATCCGTTTTATTGCCCGGATTTCACCTCATTCCCGGTGTCTTTTTACTGGGAATCGGCTTCGACCGGATCCCAAGGTCGAATTCCAAGGAGGACGTGGGATTCCCAGGCGTGGAAAGAACGGGAACAGGGGTTGGAAGCGCGGAATAAGGGTCGGAGAGACCACGGAAGGGTCGTGAGAGCCCCGAATCCCGGAAAATCCGCGAGAAACGAGCAGGAATTTAAAATTCCAGGCGCAGCCCGAGCCCCTGGGGAGATTCCCGTGCTCCGAATTCCGCAGGAACTCCGTGGGAATTTCAGGGAGACGAAGGGCGACCGCAGGGATTTGGGATTTTATCCCGTTTCTCCCATTGTTTAATTCAGCTGTAAATTAGGATAAAACCCAGCTCTGGGCCGGGGTTTGGATTCCAGAGGCCGCGTTTCCGTCCCCAGGAGAGTTTTCCAAGCTGGAAAATTCCGGCCGGATCACGGGCAGCTCCGGGCGGGCTCTTCTGCTCCCATTTTTTTTTTTTTCCCTGCGTTTTTTTTTCCTGGGATTGATTCGCGCTGCCGGAGCAGCTCCCGGGCACCGTTCCAGGGACAGGGAGTTTTTCCAAGGCCGGAATTCCCAGCGGGATGCGCCGGCTGTGCCGGCGGTGCCCAGCTGGGAGGGAAGGGGAGGGGGGGGGAGGACGGGCTTCATCCCTCCTTCCCCATCCCGGGTTAACCCTGGGGGGGGGGGGGGGGGAGGACGGGCTTCATCCCTCCTTCCCCATCCCGGGTTAACCCTGGAAAAGGCGCCGGAATGTGGAGGGAGACGCTCCCGATCCCCGCGGCCGGGAGAGGAAGGTGAGGGGGAAAAAACGGTGGGAATTGGGGTCGGAAGGAGGCTCCGGGGGTTCCAGATATCCTTTGCTTTTCCGGTGGCAGCAGGTCCCGATGCATCCAAGACTTCGGAAAACGAGAGTTGGGTTTGATCATTCGAATTCCAGCTTTTTTTTTTTTTTTTCCCCGAAAACCCCCGCTTTGATCCCGGCTTTAAACGGGAAGATCTTGGAATCTGTGGGGTTTGGGGGGGATTTTGGGGAATATTCTTGGGGTTTTAAACCTGCTTTGGGAAGGAGTCATTCCCCGGAAAACCTGGGAAATGCCGTGAAAATAACTGGGCTTAAACCTGGGATTTATTCCCTTGGCCCGACCCCTCGACTCGGGAATGTCAACATTCCCGATTTTCCTGGGCTTGACTGTTTTTAAGGTGTTTCGAGGCTGTTTAATTGTGGTAATTATATGTAAATGAGGGGGGTGGGGTTTACCTGCCTCGGGTGCCGCGTCTCTCCGGGAAAAAACAGCTGGAAGCAAAGGAATTCCCGGAGCCGGGAACGCTCCCGGAATTTCTCCATCCTTGACATTCCAAAGGTCGGGAGAAGCTCAGGGAGGGGGTGTCGGAGCAGGGAAGGGGGTTTGGGAGCAGGTGGAAAAATCCAGCCCCTAAATCCACGGGAACGACAATTTTCCAATTTGGGAAGAAATGGATTTTTTTTTTTCAGAGGGATTTTGGGAAGTGG
>NW_016690655.1:28184-31549 GCF_001604755.1 Lepidothrix coronata
TCCGGAGCTTTTCAGGAATGTTGTTCCCTGTTATTTAATGTTTGGGGTTGAAAACTGGGCCTGGATGAGCGGATTTGCTGCTCCCGGGGTGGGCAGGAGGGATTTTTATCCCCGGCCGCTGCTGCCGGACGCTGCTGGAATATCAACGGAAGCGGCAAATCCGGGAATTGAACCCCTGGACTTGGGAGGGGGTTGAATTCCACGTGGGGGGAACGCGGATTCCTCCCTGGGGTTGTGGCTTCCCCGTTTCTGGCTCCGGCCTCGGCATCTCGGGAATGAACGAGCCCGTTTATCCAACCCCCACTTCCGGCTGCGCCGGGAATTCCGTCCCACCCGGCCTTGGAATGGTTGGGGTTGGAAGGGACCTGGAGGATCCTCCCGGTCCATCCTCCAGCATTCCCACCATCCCAGCGGGATCCAACCTGCCCTGGGACACTCCCAGGGATCCAGGGGCAGCCACAGCTCCTCTGGGAATTCCATCCCAGCCCCTCCCAGCCAGGAATTCCTTCCCACTATCCCACCTAACCCTGGGAAGCCATTCCCTGTGTCCTGTCCCTCCATCCGTTGTCCCCAGTCCCTCTCCAGCTCTCCCGGAGCCCCTTTAGGAACTGGAAGGAGCTCCAAGGTCTCCCTGGATCCTTCCCTTCTCCAGGCTGGACATTCCCAGCTCTCTGGGATGTGGAGGGGGGGATAAACCCCGGGAAGGGGCTGGATGGAGGGGGTGAGGAACGGGAGAGCAAGAAATGGGAGAGATGGAGTTGGGCACAAGGCGGGAAATCCCGGGTGGGAACCGTGGTGGGATCAGTTCCCGCCTGTCCAGATCCCCGTGGAATTGTCCCAAATTTCTGTCCGTTGGCTCCGAGAGCTCCGAGACACGAGCGGGGAGGGGACATTGAGGGCTGGCACCTCCAGAGGTGTCCAAGGGGTGTCCAAGGGGGTGTCATTGCTCGACGGGGCTTGGCTTTCCAACCTGGGCATCCTGCGGGAATTCCTGGGGTCTGGAGGGGCCGGGAAGTGCCGTGGGATGGTTTTGGGATGGTGGCAGTGACATCGTGTCTCCATCACCGGCATCCTCTTCACTCTTGGGGTGGTTGGGAACGTCCACCCTTTGGGTTCTTCCGTGGTCTGGGAGGTTCAAGAGCAGGAATCCAGGGAATTCTGACCCCGCTGTGGTGTTTTCCATCCCAAAGGGGGGCTTGGCTTTCCAGCCTGGGCATCCTGTGGGAATTCCTGGGGTCTGTGGGATGGTGCCACCAATTTTGGGATGGTGGCGGCGCCCTCGTGTCTCCGTCATTGAGACCCCTGATGGGAGAGGCTCGGGTTGCTCGGGAACGTCCACCCTTTGGGTTCTTCCGTGGTCTGGGAAGGTTCAGGAACGGGAATCCAGGGAATTCTGACCCCGCTGTGGCGTTCCCCCCCCCCCCGCAGGACGTCGTCCCTGCGATGGAACGCGGGCACCAAGGAGCGGATGCTGATCAAGGTGACGGACCGGGAGCCGAGCTTCCTCCTGCACCAGGGCAACGGCTTCGCCCCCGAATCCCAGGCGGGGCCGCGCTCCCGCCGCCCCTCCGGCGGGCAGCAGTCCCCCAGCCTGCAGACCTTCTCCTCCTCGGACGCCGACGGCTCCGTGTTCTTCCCGGAGAGGAAAGCGTCGCCCTTCCTGAAGAGGGCCGAGCTCTCCGGGAGCTGCTCCCCGCTGCTGGGCCGGGGGGACCCCTTCTGCTCCCCGCTGCAGGCGCAGCAGCACCGCAAGCACTCGGCCGAGTCGCAGCCGTCGTCGCCGCGCTACGCCTACGAGCCGCCGCTCTACGAGGAGCCCCCCATGGAGTACCAGGCCCCCATCTACGACGAGCCCCCCGTGGACATGCAGTACGAGGCCGGCGGCGGCGGCTACAAGGCCGGCTCGCCCCAGAAGTCGCCGGTGCGGAAGCCGCACCCCTTCCTGCAGTCGCCCAAGCAAGGCTCCAACTCGCCCTACCAGCAGCTGGTGCTCACCAAGCAGAAGTGCCCCGACCGCTTCATGAGCCTGGAGTACAGCCCCGCCGGCAAGGAGTACGTGCGCCAGCTCGTCTACGTGGAGCAGTCGGGCTCCAGCCCCAAGATGAAGACGGGCCTGAGGCACAAATACTCCCCCAACCCCATCGGGGGCTCCTACTCGCTGCAGCACAGCCCCTGCCTGGTGCGGGACCAGCGCCTGGACGTCAAATCCGGCGATTACAGCAGCATGGAAGGGCCCGACTTCTGCCCCGGCCCAGCGGCCCCGGGCGAGGACTCCATGTCGTGGTCCAGCCAGCAGGACACCTTGTCCTCCACCGGCTACTCGCCCTCCACCAGGAAGAGGAAAAGCCGGAAGCCTTCGGTGGCCCACGAGCCCAACGCCTCGGCCGCGGACGGCTCCGGGGAGAGGGAGGTGCTGGGGGAGCAGCTGCCGGGGGACGAACGAGCCGCCCCGGGGCCCAACCGCTCGCCCATGAACCGGACGGAGAGCAAGGCGGCCGAGGCGGAGGCGGGACGGGGCTTCCCGGAGCCCTTCCTGGCGCAGGCCCGCCTGGCGTGGGAGGCGCAGCAGGCCCATTACCACATGAAGCAGAGGAGCAGTTGGGATTCCCAAAAGGACGGATCCGGCTACGAGAGCGACGGCGCCCTCCCCCTGCCCATGCCGGGCCCGGTGGTGAGGGCCTTCAGCGAGGACGAGGCGCTGGCGCAGCAGGAGAACAAGCACTGGAAGAGGAACACCTTCGAGAAGCTGGGCTTCCCCCAGATCCTGCTGGAGAAGAGCGTCTCCGTCCAGACCAACCTGGCCTCCCCCGAGCCCTACCTGCACCCGTCCCAGGTAACGCCCGCCGGGAACGTCCTCGGGGCCGCGTGTCTCTCAACGGAGGAGGTCCTTGGTTGGGTGGTCCCTCCAAGCTGGTGTTTACTAACCTGGTACTTCAAAGGATTCGGTCCTTGGCGAGGTGACCCCTCAAAGCTGGTCTTTATTAACCTGGTCCCTCGAAGAAGTTGCCAAGGTGGTCCCTCAAAGTTGGTCTTTATTAATCTGGTCCCTCAAAGAAGTTGCCAAGGTGGTCCCTCAAAGCTGGTCCTTAGCAAGGTGGTCCCTCGAAGTTGGGGCTTGGCAAGGTGGTCCCTCAAAGCTGGTCCTTGCCAAGGTGGTCCCACAAGGAAGTTGGTCCTTAGCAAGGTGGTCCCTCGAAGTTGGGGCTTGGCAAGGTGGTCCCTCAAAGCTGGTCCTTGCCAAGGTGGTCCCACAAGGAAGTTGGTCCTTAGCAAGGTGGTCCCTCGAAGTTGGGGCTTGGCAAGGGGGTCCCTCAAAGCTGGTCCTTGCCAAGGTGGTCCCACAAGGAAGTTGGTCCTTAGCAAGG
>NW_016690655.1:33114-36425 GCF_001604755.1 Lepidothrix coronata
AGTTGGTTGGTTGCTCGGTTGATTGGTCGGTGGCTCAGTCATTGGCCGCTCAGTTGGTTGGTTGCTCGGTTGATTGGTCGGTGGCTCAGTCAGTTGGCCGCTCAGTTGGTTGGTTGCTCGGTTGATTGGTTGGTCGCTCAGTCAGTGGCCGCTCGGTTGCCCAGTCTCTCAGTGGCTCAGCCCCTTTTCCATCTCCGCCCTTCCACGAGTAACGTTCCCCTGCGCGGTGTCGTCCCGCAGTCCGAGGACCTCGGCGCCTGCGCCCAGTTCGAGAGCAGCCGCCAGACCAGGAACATGATGCCGAGCGCCAGCTGCGTCTTCCCCACCTTCAACCTGCGCAAACCCTCCTCGGAGACGGACATTGAGAACTGGGCCTCCAAGCACTTCAACAAGCACACCCAAGGGCTCTTCCGCCGCAAGGTCTCCATCGCCAACATGTTGGCCTGGAGCAGCGAATCCATCAAGAAACCCATGATCATGACCAACGACCGCAACGTCAAGAAGGAGGCGTGCGAGATCTTCAAGCTCATCCAGATGTACATGGGCGACCGGCGGGCCAAGACGGACCAGCTCAACGTGGCCTTGGAGATCGCCACCAAGGGCTGGAGCGTGCAGGGGCTGCGAGACGAGCTCTACATCCAGCTGTGCCGGCAGACCACCGAGAACTTCCGTTACGAGAGCCTGGCCCGGGGCTGGGAGCTCATGGCCATTTGTTTGGCCTTTTTCCCCCCCACTCCCAAATTCCACTCCTACCTAGAAGGATACATTTACCGGCACATGGACCCGGTGAATGACACGAAAGGTAAGTGAGAAAACCACGGCCCGGCGGCGTCTGTGACCGCCCCGTCCTTGGAAGTGTCCGAGGCCATGTTGGATGGGGTTTAGGAGCGACCTGGTCTAGTGGAAGGTGTCCCTGCCCGTGGCAGGGGGTGGAACAAGATGAGCTTTGAGGTCCTTTCCAACCCAACCCCTTCCACGAGTCCGCGATGTCCCAGCCCGGTTCTTTGTTCCGCTTTGGTTCCTCTCCCATCCGTTGAGTTTCTCCTTGGGAAGGCGGGCGAGGAGCTCATCCAAGACCCACCCCCAGTGGGGGCTTTCCCGCCCTCCTCCTGCCGGGAAATCCGACGTGAGCTCCGACAGGGAACGAGCTCGGACGCCGTTGCCGCGGGATGGACGTCGCCTCCACCGGGGGGGTCCGTGAGCGAGTTCCTGAAACTTCTCCCATCCCCCGAGGAGACGTCCCACCCACCCGTTCGAGGTGTCCAACTCATTTCCCACCGGATTCAACACCCGGAGCATCCCCGGAAGAGGCTCCGCCCCCCAACCCCTCCTGTCCAATCAGTGTCGCCCCCCTGGGTTTGGTCCCGAGTTTTTGTCGTTTTGAGTTTCGTGTTTTATTTTCAGGTGTTTCGTTGGTTTTGTGTCGAGTCATTGATTGGTTTCATCGTTACATTGATTTTAATTTGCATCTTCATTTGCATAGAATTTGTTTGTATTTGCATCCCATTGTCGCTTCCCTTCGGTTTTTATTTTCGTTTTAGTTTTATTTTATTCTTTTAATTTTCAGTTTTCTTCGATTTTTTATTTTTAAATCTTTTCCTTATTTTTTATTTTTAATTAGAACTCGCTTTCATTTTGGCATTTTTATTTTTCTTTATTTTGCCCTTAGTTTTTGCTTTTAATTTCAATTCCCTTTTATTTCTAGATCCCTCGTTGTAATTTCATTTAATTTTTATTTTTATTTCCTTTATTTTATTTATTTCCTCCTTTAATTTTAATTTATTTTTATAGTTTTAATTTGATTTAATTTAATTTTTTTACTTCGTTTCATTTTCGGTTTTTATTTTCGGTTTTTATTTTCATTTTTTTTATTTAGTTTTTTATTTTTATTTCCTTTATTTTTTTTATTTCCTCCTTTAATTTTAATTTATTTTTATAGTTTTAATTTGATTTAATTTAATTTTTTTACTTCTTTTCATTTTCGGTTTTTATTTTCGGTTTTTATTTTCATTTTTTTTATTTAGTTTTTTATTTTTATTTTTTATTTTTATCTCCGTTCCCTTTATTTTTCTTCCACGATTTCCCTCCCCCTCCCCCCATTGTTCCCTCCCACCGAGTTCCTTTTCCAGCCTCACATTCCATGTTCCCGGCCCCCCTCCGTGTGTTTCTCCCCAGTGACGCGGCACATCCGTCACCTCCTGGAAAGGACCAATCAGAAGAAACCCAAATTGCGAAAGAAACCCAAGCCCCAAATCGAGGAGCACCATGGTAGGGACCCCCCAAAATCTGGGAGCACCCCAAAGCTGGGACCCCCCCGGATCAATCCTGGGAAACCCCGGAATGACCCTTCACCCCCCAGATCAATCGGGATCCCCTGGATCCAGCTGGGATCACCCGAAAATCTGGGATGGCCCAAAACCTGTTTCGGGATCCCCTGGATCAATGTGGGATCCCCTGGATCAATGTGGGATCCCCTGGATCAATGTGGGATCCCCTGGATCAATACCAACCCCCCCGGATTAATATGGAACCCCCCAGATCAATCTGGGACCCTCTGGCTCAATGTGGGATCCTCTGGATCAATGTGGGATCCCCCAGTTCAATGTGGGATCCTCTGGATCAATATGGGATCCTCCAGATCAATGTGGGATCCCCTGGATCAATACCAACCTCCTCGGGTTAATACAGAACCCCCCAGATTAATCTGGGACCCTCTGGCTTGATCCAGGTCCCCCTGGCTCAATGTGGGATCCCCTGGATCAATGTGGGATCCCAAGGATCAATGTAGGATCCCCTGGATCAATGTGGGATCCTCCAGATCAATGTGGGATCCCCTGGATCAATACCAACCTCCTCAGGTTAATACGGAACCCCCCAGATCAATCTGGGACCCTCTGGCTTGATCCAGGTCCCCCTGGCTCAATGTGGGATCCCAAGGATCAATATGGGATCCCCTGGATCAATGTAGGACCCCTCAGAACAGTGTGGGATCCTCCAGGTCAATGTGGGATCCCCTGGATCAATACCAACCTCCTCAGGTTAATACAGAACCCCCCAGATTAATCTGGGATCCCTCTGGCTTGATCCAGGTCCCCCTGGCTCAATGTGGGATCCCCTGGATCAGTGTGAGATCCTCCAGACCAATATGGGATCCCCTGGATCAATACCAACCTCCTCGGGTTAATACGGAACCCCCCAGATTAATCTGGGATCCCCTGGCTCGATCCAGGTCCCCCTGGCTCAATGTGGGATCCCAAGGATCAATATGGGATCCCCTGGATCAATACCAACCTCCTCGGGTTAATACGGAA
>NW_016690655.1:38191-39445 GCF_001604755.1 Lepidothrix coronata
AGGTTCCACCAGGTCCCCAGGGCTGTGGGAATGGTCCAGAAGGTTCCACCAGGTCCCCAGGGCTGTGGGAAGGGTCCAGAAGGTTCCACCAGGTCCCAGGGCTATGGAAAGGTCCAGAAGGTTCTGTGAGGTCCCCAGGACTATGGAAAGGTCCAGAAGGTGCCACCAGGTCCCCAGGTCTCCTTCTGGGAAGGGGTTGAGGTCTCATCTCCTCGTTGAAGGCCGTCAGGAGGAGGGGATGGATGAGGAGGGGGATGAGGGTGGGATCGGCAG
The DNA here is from genome assembly GCF_001604755.1 of Lepidothrix coronata. NCBI lineage: Eukaryota > Metazoa > Chordata > Aves > Passeriformes > Pipridae > Lepidothrix > Lepidothrix coronata. The sequence continues at coordinate 38,465 of NW_016690655.1, forward strand.
GAGAGGGATGGTATTGGGGGAGGGAGGTGACAGTGGAAGTGGTGACCCCCCCTCAAAACCCGGGACATCCCTGGCTGGGGCCCCCACGGAGCTGAGGGAGCTCCGGAACTCCGCGTTGGGCGGCTCCTCCGAGGTTCTCGGGAGGGGTGGGGCCACCAGAAGGATCCAAGGGGGGACCTCGTCCTCCTCAAACCCCCTGGGAATGGGGATGGGGATGGACATCCGGGGTTGGGGGGAGACAAGGAGGGGACAGGAGCCCCTCCAGGGCCCGGAGGTGACATCCCACCCCCCCCGGTGTTCTCTTGCAGGGGTGGCCATCAGCACTTACGCCAAGTACTGCTACAACAAGCTCCAGAAGGCAGCTCTGACCGGGGCCAAGAAGGTACCAACCCATGGGATGGGCTTGGAAAACCCTTGGAGAGGGTGGACACCCCCTTCCAGGGGGGGTCACCCCCCGCCGGGACCACTGGGCTGGGGAGCGGCTGGTGGGGGAGGAGGGGGGGAAGTGGAAAAGGGGTGGGGAGTTCGGGAAGGAGTCACGGGGAGGATCATCCGGAGCGCTTGGAGACCTTCTGGAGAACTCTGGGAATCTTCTGGAGAACTCTGGGAATCTTCTGGAGACCCGGAGTTGTTCTGGGGACCTTCAGGAGAACTCTGGGAATCTTCTGGAGACACGGAGTTGTTCTGGGGACCTTTGGGAGAACTCTGGGAATCTTCTGGAAAACTCTGGGAATCTTCTGGAGACGCGGAGTTGTTCTGGGGAACCTTCGGGAGAACTCTGGGAATCTTCTAACGACCATCTGGGGATCTCCTGGGAACATTCTGGAAACCTTCTAATGACCCTCTGGAGATTTTCTGGGAACCTCCCGGGAAACTTCTGAAGACCTTCCAGGGACCTTCTGGGGAACTTTCTGGAGATTTTCTGGAGACCTTCTGGAAACTTTCTAAGGAACTTTTTACGGGAACCCTCTGGAGACCTTC
>NW_016690656.1:0-3458 GCF_001604755.1 Lepidothrix coronata
AGAAGATGGATCCTGGAGCATCCCTGGATCCTGGCTCCAGGGGTGAAAAAGCTGGGATCAGGGAGATTCCCACCTTCCTGGATGTTTGGGATGAGCTGGGAAGGAGCCACTGGGAGCAGGAACATTCCCACTTTCCTGGATGTTTGGGATGAGCTGGGAAGAGAAGATGGATCCCGGAGCATCCCTGGATCCCTGGCTCCAGGGGTGTAAACACTGGGAAGAGGGATCCTGGAGCATCCCTGGATCCTGGCTCCAGGGGTGAAAAAGCTGGGATCAGGGAGATTCCTACCTTCCTGGATGTTTGGGATGAGCTGTGAAGGAGCCACTGGAAGCTGAAACATTCCCACCTTCCCGGATGTTTGGGATGGGATGGGAAGGGGCCACTGGGAGCAGGAACATTCCCACTTTCCTGGATGTTTGGGATGAGATGGGAAGAGAAGATGGATCCCAGGCCATCCCTGGATCCTGGCTCCAGGGGTGTAAACACTGGGAAGAGGGATCCTGGAGCATCCCTGGATCCTGGCTCCGGGAGTGTAAACACTGGGATCAGGGACATTCCCACCTTCCCGGATATTTGGGATGGGATGGGAAGGGGCCACTGGGAGCAGGGACATTCCCAATTCCTGGATGTTTGGGATGAGCTGGGAATGAGCCACTGGAAGCAGGAACATTCCCAATTCCTGGATATTTGGGATGGGATGGGAAGGAGCCACTGGAAGCTGAAACATTCCCACCTTCCTGGATGTTTGGGATGGGATGGGAAGGGGCCACTGGGAGCAGGAACATTCCCAATTCCTGGATGTTTGGGATGGGATGGGAAGAGAAGATGGATCCCGGAGCATCCCTGGATCCTGGCTCTGGGAGTGTAAACACTGGGATCTGGGACATTCCCACCTTCCTGGATATTTGGGATGAGCTGGGAAGGAGCCACTGGGATCAGGGAAATTCCCACCTTCCCAAATATTTGGGATGAGCTGGGAAGGAACCACTGGAAGCAGGGAGATTCCCAATTCCTGGATGTTTGGGATGGGAATGCTGAGGATGCTCCAGGTGGGGTTGGTGCAAACCCTGGGAAGAGGGAAATTCCCAATTCCTGGATGTTTGGGATGGGATGGGAAGAGAAGATGGATCCCAGGCCATCCCTGGGTCCTGGCTCCAGGGGTGTAAACACTGGGAAGAGGGATCCCGGAGCATCCCTGGATCCTGGCTCCGGGGGTGTAAACCCTGGGATCAGGGACATTCCCACCTTCCCGGATATTTGGGATGAGCTGGGAAGAGAAGAGGGATCCTGGAGCATCCCTGGATCCTGGCTCCAGGGGTGTAAACACTGGGAAGAGGGACATTCCCACCTTCCTGGATATTTGGGATGAGCTGGGAAGGAGCCACTGGGAGCCAGAACATTCCCAATTCCTGGATATTTGGGATGTACTGGGAAGGAGCCACTGGGATCAGGGACATTCCCACCTTCCTGGATGTTTGGGATGGGATGGGAAGGAGCCACTGGGATCAGGGACATTCCCAATTCCTGGATGTTTGGGATGGGATGGGAAGGGGCCACTGGAAGCCGGAACATTCCCAATTCCTGGATATTTGGGATGGGATGGGAAGGAGCCACTGGAAGCCGGAACATTCCCACCTTCCCGGCCGTGTCATTCCCAACCATAACCTGGAATATTCCCCTTCCTGGATCCAGCGGGACGAGGAATCCCCGGGATCCCATTCCCGGGTTATCCCATCCCTTGGGAGCGACACAACCCCCCCCGGGAATGTTCATTATCCCGGGAAAAGCTGCTCCGGGAGCGTCGTTCCCGCTTTTCCCGAGCCGGGATCGGGCTCCCGTCCCTCTTGGAATGTGGATTTCCCGCCGATATTCGGGAATTTTTTCCCTCCTGGGCTGCTTTTTCCCCTCAAAATCATGGATTAATCCCGGATTTTTTGGGGGAATGGGATCCTTTCACTCTTCCCTTGTTTTCTGGGAAGGAGGAATAACTGGGAAGAGCTTTTTCCCTCCTCTAGTTCAGGAATATCCCGAGGGAATTGTCGCTTCCCAAAGGTTCAGATCGACACAAATCCTGTTTTTCCTCTCAAAATCATGGATTAATCCCGGATTTTTTGGGGGAATGGGATCCTTTCGCTCTTCCTTCTTTTTCTGGGAAGGAGGAATAACTGGGAAGAGCTTTTTCCCTCCTCTAGTTCGGGAATATCCCGAGGGAATTGTCGCTTCCCAGATTTTAACATCGACACGAATCCCGTTTTCCCTTGGAATTAACTCCCGTTTTCCCTCTCCCAGCTGGATAAAAACACGGATTGGGATCCGCCAGGGCTTGGAATTCCGGCCGGTGACCCCGCTGGGATCTCCTTCCCGCCCAATTCCCTGGAAAACTTCCCCCCCTTCGTCCTTAATTCCGGCTCCGGAATTCCCTTTTCCGTTCCCCGTTTTCCCCCGGAGGAAGGCGGATTATCCCGTTTTCCAGGTGCTGCAATTCCCGGAATCCCGAGATTTCCCGGCCTTGGGAATGGTTTGGAGGCTTCTCCCGTTCCCGCTGCTTCTCCTGGGAATTTGGGGGGGGGGGTTTTCCTGGGAATTTGGGGGGTTTTTCCTGCCTTTTTCCCGGATCCGGGCGGACGTTTGGAGCTGATCCCGCACTTTTCGCTTCCCGGGATTCCCGAGGGTGGGGGTGGATTTTCCTCCATTAAATCCCGCTGGGAATAACGGGAGAGCCCCGGGATGTGTCCGTGGTTTCGTTCCCGTTCCCGGGTTGGAGCCGGACAAGGGGGAGGGGGAAATTCGGGAATCGCCGCCGGGAGCGGGAGCTGGGAAGGGGTCGGAGCAGCCCCGGGGGCGGGAATGTGGGAGCGGGAATTCCAGAGGCTTGGGATGGGAATGTGGGATTGGGAATTCCAGAGGCTTGGGATGGGATGGGAATGTGGAATCGGGTATTCCAGAGGCTTGGGATGGGATGGGAATGTGGGATCAGAGATTCCAGAGGCTTGGGATGGGGTGGGAATGAGGGGGAGCCTGGATGGGATCAGGGAATCCAGAGGTTTGGGATAAGGGATTCCAGAGGCTTGGGATGGGATGGGATCCAGGATTCCAGAGGTTTGGAATGGGAATGTGGGATCAGGGGATCCAGAGGCTTGGGATGGGGTGGAAATGTGGGATCTGGAATTCCAGAGGCTTGGGATAGGATGGGAATGTGGGATCCGGAATTCCAGAGGCTTGGGATGGGAATGTGGGATTAGGGATTCCAGAGGCTTGGGATGGGATTGGAATGTGTTGGAGCCTGGATGGGATCCGGAATTCCAGAGGCTTGGGATGGGAATGTGGAATCAGGGATTCCAGAGGCTTGGGATGGGAATGAGGGAGAACCTGGATGGGATCAGGGAATCCAGAGGTTTGGGATTGGAATGTGGGATCGGGGATACCAGAGGCTTAGGATGGGATGGGAATGTGGGAT
>NW_016690656.1:6509-9569 GCF_001604755.1 Lepidothrix coronata
CAGAGAAGCTGTGGCTGCCCCTGGATCCCTGGGAGTGTCCAAGGAAAGGTTGGATTCCCTGGGATAGCGGGAGGTGTCCCTGAACATGGACCGGGATGATCCTTAAAGTCCCTTCCCACCCAAACCTCTCTGGAATTCCGCCGGCTGCTTTCCCCCATTCCCAGGGAACCCCCCAAATCCCGGTGGATTCGACGCCGGTTTCACTCCCGTCTCCTCTCCCCCTTCCAGCAGATCCCTTTTCCCTCCTGCTTTATCCATGATTTTATTCCCGGACCGAGGGCAGGTCCCTTCCCTTCCCACCCGCCCCTCTCCGGGATTTTGGGATTTATGGAGCTCCTCCGCCAGCTCATCCAAGACGCGCAGCCCTCCCTGAGTCTCCCGCTCCCCAAATCCAGCCGGGAAGCGGCTCTTCCCGCTCTCCCAGATCCTCGGGAATCCTGGAATCTCCGGCAGCCGAAGGGTTACGGGAGGCGGGGCCGGAGCGAATTCCCGCCCCCCAAAACGCCGGGAAAAAAACCCCCTTTTTCCCCGCTCCACATCCCGAGGGAAGGATCCAGGGGAGGATGCGGGATGAACCCTCGCTGATCCCGGCGGGGGCTCCGGGAATCGCATCCCTGTTTTCCGGGCTCCGTTTTTTTCCAGCCCCGCATCCCGAGGGGAAAAAAAAAAACCACGAGGCGTTGTCGGGAAAAAAAGGAGCGCTGGGAAAAAAACCCAAAAGGGCCGAGGAGGAGCAGAGGGGAGGGGGGGGGGAGGCATCGCGACATCTCCCGGAGCTCCGGGAGCATCCCGGCGCTGCGCAAAAGGCCGGGAAAAACCGGCCGGGAAACTGGGATTCAAGGCCGGGAAGCGGCCGGGAAGGAGCTTTGGGAAGAGGCCGGGAAGGAGCTTTGGGAAGAGACCGGGAAGGAGCTTTGGGAAGAGACCGGAAAGCGGCGTGAGAAGCCGGCTGGGAGCTGGGAATCAGCCCGGGAAGCAGCCTGGAATTAGCCTGGGAAGTGACCTGGGAATCAGTCCGGGAATCAGCCCGGGAAGCAGCCTGGAAGTAGCCTGGAAGTAGCCTGGGAATCAGCCCGGGAATCAGCCCGGGAAGAAGGAGCCTCTCCCGCCGCACCGCATCCACGATTATCCCTTTCCCGCTGCCCTGGAGAACCGGGAAGGCCTCGGTGAGCCGGGAAGTGGGCTGGGGAGTGACCCGGGAAGCGGGCTGGGAATCTGCCTGGAATTAGCTTGGAATTAGCCTGGAATTAGCCTGGAATCATCCCGGCGTCCCAGCCCGCGCTGCATCCGCGATTATCCCTTTCCCCCTTTCCCTGGGACTGCTGGGAAGGCCTGTTGAGCTTCCCTGGGAGCTGGGAAGCAGGTTGGGAAGCGAGCTGGGAATCAGCCCGGGAATCAACCCGGGAATCAGGTTGGGAATCAGCCTGGAAGCAGCCTGGGAAGTGAGCTGGGAATCAGCCTGGGAATCAACCTGGAATTAGCCTGGGAAGCAGTCTGGGAATCAGTCTGGAATTAGCCTGGAAACAGTCTGGGAAGTGACCTGGGAATCAGCCTGGAATCAGCCTGGAATTAACGTGGAATCAACTTAGAATCAACCTGGGAAACAGCCTGGGAATCAACCTGGAATTAACCTGGAATCAACTTAGAATCAACCTGGGAAACAGCCTGGGAATGAACTTGGAATTAGCCTGAAATTAGCCTGGGAATCATCCTGGAATCATCCTGGAATCAGCCTAGAACCAGCCTGGGAATCAGCCTGGGAATCAGCTTGGGAATCAGCTTGGGAATCAATCTGGAATTAGCCTGGAATTAGCCTGGGAATCAGCCTGGGAATCAACTTGGAATTAACCTGGAATTAACCCAGGATCAGCCTAGAACCAGCCTGGGAATCAACCTGGAATTAGCCTGGGAATCAGCTTGGGAATCAACATGGAATTAGCCTGGAATTAGCCTGGGAATCAACTTGGAATTAACCTGGAATCAACTTGGAATCAACCTGGGAAAGAGCCTGGGAATCAACTTAGAATCAACCTGGGAAAGAGCCTGGGAATCGACTTGGAATCAACTTGGAATTAACCTGGAATCAACTTGGAATCAACCTGGGAAAGAGCCTGGGAATCGACTTGGAATCAGCCTGGGAATCAACTTGGAATCAGCCCGGAATCAGCCCGGGAATCCCCTTGGAATCCCCCCGCTCTCCCAGCCTCCCGTCCGGCGCCGCGTCTCCCCCATTCCCCGGGAAAACCTGGGAATTCCCGCTGAGCCGGCGATGCCTCCTCGAGTGACCCCTCCCTGACCCCCCCCAATCCCGCCTTATTCCGACCGGGAAAACCAAACCACCCCCCCCCTCCTTTTCCCCCCCGTCCCTCAACATGCCCAGGACCGGCGGCTTCTCCGAGCCGGAATTCTCCGCCGACTACTCCGCCGACTACTCCGCCAGCCTCCCCTCGGATCCCGAGCGCGCCGCCGACGCCGCCGGCTCCTCCCGCCGCGGAACCTTCCGGATCTCCCCGCCCTGCCCCTGCCTCCCGCGCTCCGCCCGCCTCGCCTTCGCCCCGGAATCCCTGGAAAACCTCTACCAGGCCTATTTCCGCCGGCAGCGCCACGACACCCTCCTGGTGCTCGCCGTCTTCGCCGCCCTCTTCGACACCTACGTCCTGGCCACCGTTTCCTGGGATGTGGGGCGGGACGGGCGGGAATTCCCGCCCGTCCTGGTGCCGGCGGCGGCGTTCCTGCTGGCCCACGGGGCCCTGCTGGCCCTCTGGAAGTGCCGCCTGCTCCCGGAGCGTTTCTCCCGCCGCTTCCTGCCCGGAATCCTCTGGATCCTCATCCCGGCGCAGGTAGGAGAAAGGAAAATATGGGATGGGGTGGTTTTTTTTTAATATAATTATGATAATTGTAATAAATCCGTCCCCTTTTGTCCTCGGAGCTCCATCCTTGGCTTTATGGGGATCAATCCCTGTCCCTGGAGCTCCATCCCAGTCCCTGGAGCTCCATCCCTGTCCTGGACCTCCATCCCTGTTCCTGGACCTCCATCCTTGTTTCTGGAGCTCCATCCCT
>NW_016690656.1:12051-13667 GCF_001604755.1 Lepidothrix coronata
TCCTGGAGCTCCATCCCTGTTCCTGGAGCTCCATCCCTGTCCCTGGAGCTCCATCCCTGTTCCCAGAGCTCCATTCCTGTCCCCTGAGCTCCATCCCTGTTCCTGGAGCTCCATCCCAGTCCCTGGAGCTCCATCCCTGTCCTCTGAGATCCATCCCTGGCTTTATGGGAATTCCTGTCCCCAGAGCTCCATCCCTGACTTTTTTGGGATGAATCCCTGTCCCCAGAGCTCCATCCCTGGGTTTATGGGGATCAATCCCTGTCCTGGAGCTCCATCCCTGTCCTGGAGCTCCATCCCTGGCTTTATGAGGATCCATCCCTGTTCCTGGAGCTCCATCCCTGGGTTTATGGGGATCCATCCCTGTCCTGGAGCTCCATCCCTGATTCTATGGGAATCAATCCCTGTCCCTGGAGCTCCATCCCTGTTCCTAAAGTTCCATCCCTGTCCCCAGAGTTCCATCCCTCTCCCTGGAGCTCCATCCCTGGCTTTATGGGGATCAGTCCCTGTCCCTGGAGCTGCATCCCTGTTCCTAAAGTTCCATCCCTGTCCCTGGAGCTCCATCCCAGCCCCTGCATCTCCATCCCTGTCCTCTGAGATCCATCCCTGGCTTTATGGGAATTCCTGTCCCCGGAGCTCCATCCCTGACTTTTTTGGGATCAATCCCTGTCCCCAGAGCTCCATCCCTGTCCTGGAGCTCCATCCCTGGCTTTATGAGGATCCATCCCTGTCCCTGGAGCTCCATCCTTGGCTTTATGGGAATTCCTGCCCCCAGAGCTCCATCCCTGATTTATGGGGATCAATCCCTCTCCCTGGAGCTCCATCCCTGTTCCCAGAGCTCCATTCCTGTCCCCTGAGCTCCATCCCTGTTCCTGGAGCTCCATCCCTGTCCTGGAGCTCCATCCCTGTCCTCTGAGATCCATCCTTGGCTTTATGGGAATTCCTGTCCCCGGAGCTCCTTCCATGACTTTTTTGGGATCTATCCCTGTTCCTGGAACTCCATCCCTGTTCCTGGAACTCCATCTCTGTTCCCAGAGCTCCATCCCTGTTCCTGGAGCTCCATCCCTGTCCCCTGAGCTCCATCCCTGTTCCCAGAGCTCCATCCCTGTTCCTGGAGCTCCATCCCTGTTCTTTGAGCTCCATCCCTGTGCCAGGAGCTCCATCCCTGTCCTGGAGCTCCATCCTGGTTCCTCAAGCTCCATCCCTGTCCCCAGCGCTCCATCCTTGTCCCAGGATTTCCATCCCTGTTCCTGGAGCTCCATCCCTGTCCCTGGAGCTCCATCCCTGTTCCTGGAGCTCCATCCCTGTTCCTGGAGCTCCATCCCTGTCCTTTGAGCTCCATCCCTGTTCCTGGAGCTCCATCCCTGTCCTGGAACTCCATCCCTGTCCCTGGAGCTCCATCCCTGTTCCTGGAGCTCCATCCCTGTTCCTGGAGCTCCATCCCTGTCCTTTGAGCTCCATCCCTGTTCCTGGAGCTCCATCCCTGTTCCTGGACCTCCATCCCTGTTCCTGGAGCTCCATCCCTGTCCTTTGAGCTCCATCCCTGTTCCTGGAGCTCCATCCCTGTTCCTGGACCTCCATCCCTGTTCCTGGAGCTCCATCCCTGTCCTTTGAGCTCC
>NW_016690656.1:13914-20305 GCF_001604755.1 Lepidothrix coronata
TATTCCCCCTCCTATCCCACATCCCAACTATTCCCTCTCCTCTCCCACATCCCAATTATTCCCCTTCCCAACCCACATCCCAACTATTCCTCCTCCTCTCCCACATCCCAACTATTCCCCCTCCTATCCCACATCCCAACTATTCCCTCTCCTCTCCCACATCCCAATTATTCCCCTTCCCAACCCACATCCCAACTATTCCCCCTCCTCTCCCACATCCCAACTATTCCTCCTCCTCTCCCACATCCCAACTATTCCCCCTCCTCTCCCACATCCCAACTATTCCTCCTCCTCTCCCACATCCCAACTCTTCCCACCTCCCAGTGTTTCCCTTCTCCCAGGAAGCAGCAGCAGGACAAGAGGGCTCAGCCTCCAGGGGGAGATTCCGGTTGGATATCGGGAAGGAATTCTTCCCATGGATTGGGATCAGCCCTTGGAATGGGCTGCCCAGGGAGGGGGTGGAGTCACTTCCCTGGAGGTTTTTGGGATGAGGTTGGATGTGGCATCAGTGCCATGGGCTGGGGTTGGATCCAGGGTCGGATCCGCGATCTCGGAGCTCTTTCCAACCCGGCTGATTCTGGGATTCCGTGATTCCATGATTCCTGCAGGAAAACAGTGTCTAAGTTTTTAGGATGAGGTTGGATGTGGCATCAGCGCCACGGGCCGGGAACCATGGTGGGGTCGGATCCAGGGTTGGATCCGGGGTTGGATCCAGGATCAGACTCCGTGATCTTGGAGCTCTTTTCCAACCCAGCTGATTCTGGGATTCTGGGATTCCTGCAGGAAAAGAGGGTCTAAATTTTTAGGATGAGCTCGGATGTGGCATCAGCGCCACGGGCCGGGAACCACGGCGGGGTCAGATCCAGGGTTGGACTCCGCGATCTCGGAGCTCTTTTCCAACCCAGCTGATTCTGGGATTCCTGCAGGAAAACAGGGTCTAAATTTTCGGGATGAGGTTGGATGTGGCATCAGCGCCACGGGCCGGGAACCACGGCGGGGTCGGATCCAGGGTTGGACTCCACGATCTCGGAGCTCTTTTCCAACCCAGCTAATTCTGGGATTCTGGGTTTCTGAGATTCCTGCAGGAAAACAGAGTCTAAAATTTTAGGATGGGGTTGGATGTGGCATCAGCGCCACGGGCCGGGAACCACGGCGGGGTCGGATCCGATGTTGGATCCGGGGTCGGATCCAGGGTCGGACTCCTCGATCTCGGAGCTCTTTTCCAACCCAGCTAATTCTGGGATTCTGAGATTCTGGGATTGCTGCAGGAAAACAGGATCTAAATTTTCAGGATGAGCTTGGATGTGGCATCAGCGCCACGGGCCGGGAACCACAGCGGGGTCGGATCCGGGATTGGACTCCGCGATCTCGGAGCTCTTTTCCAACCCAGCTGATTCTGGGATTCTGAGATTCCTGCAGGAAAACAGGGTCTAAATTTTCGGGATGAGCTTGGATGTGGCATCAGCGCCACGGGCTGGGAACCACAGCAGGATTGGATCCAGGGTTGGACTCCACGATCTCGGAGCTCTTTTCCAACCCAGTTATCTTGGAGCTCTTTTCCAACCCGTCTAATTCTGGGATTCTGGGATTCCTGCAGGAAAACAGAGTCTAAATTTTTAGGATGAGCTTGGATGTGGCATCAGCGCCACGGGCCGGGAACCACGGCGGGGTCGGATCCAGGGTCGGACTCCACGATCTCGGAGCTCTTTTCCAACCCGGCTGATTCTGGGATTCTGGGATTNTTTTAGGATGAGCTTGGATGTGGCATCAGCGCCACGGGTCGGGAACCACGGCGGGGTCGGATCCAGGGTTGGACTCCGCGATCTCGGAGCTCTTTTCCAACCCAGCTGATTCTGGGATTCCTGCAGGAAAACAGGGTCTAAATTTTCGGGATGAGCTTGCATGTGGCATCAGTGCCACGGGCCGGGAACCACGGTGGGGTCGGATCCGAGGTTGGATCCGGGGTCGGACTCCGCGATCTCGGAGCTCTTTTCCAACCCGGCTGATTCTGGGATTCTGGGATTCCTGCAGGAAAACAGGGTCTAAATTTTCGGGATGAGCTTGCATGTGGCATCAGTGCCACGGGCCGGGAACCACGGCGGGGTCAGATCCAGGGTTGGACTCCGCGATCTCGGAGCTCTTTTCCAACCCAGCTATCTTTGAGCTCTTTTCCAACCCAGCTAATTCTGGGATTCTGGGATTCTTGCAGGAAAACAGGGTCGAAATTTTCGGGATGAGCTTGCATGTGGCATCAGCGCCACGGGCCGGGAACCACAGCGTGGTCGGATCCGGGGTTGGATCCGGGGTCGGATCCAGGGTCGGACTCCGCGATCTCGGAGCTCTTTTCCAACCCAGCTGATTCTGGGATTCTGGGATTCCTGCAGGAAAACAGGGTCTAAATTTTTAGGATGAGGTTGGATGTGGCATCAGCGCCATGGGCCGGGAACCATGGTGGGGTCGGATCCAGGGTTGGATCCGGGGTCGGATCCAGGGTCGGACTCCGCGATCTCGGAGCTCTTTTCCAACCCAGCTGATTCTGGGATTCTGGGATTCTGGGATTCCTGCAGGAAAACAAGGTCTAAGTTTTTAGGATGAGCTTGGATGTGGCATCAGCGCCACGGGCCGGGAACCACGGCGGGGTCGTATCCAAGGCTCGACTCCGCGACCTCGGAGCGCTTTTCCAACCCAGTTATCTTGGAGCTCTTTTCTAACCCGTCTAATTCTGGGATTCTGGGATTCTGGGATTCCTGCAGGAAAACAGAGTCTAAATTTTTAGGATGAGCTTGGATGTGGCATCAGAACCACGGCGGGGTCGGATCCAGGGTCGGATCCACGATCCCGGAGCTCTTTTCCAACCCCGCTAATTCTGGGATTCTGGGATTCCTGCAGGAAAACAGGGCCTAAATTTTTAGGATGAGCTTGGATGTGGCATCAGTGCCACGGGCCGGGAACCACGGCGGGGTCGGATCCAGGGTTGGACTCCACGATCTCGGAGCTCTTTTCCAACCCAGCTTATTCTGGGATTCTGGGATTCTGGGATTCCTGCAGGAAAACAGGGTCTAAATTTTTAGGATGAGCTTGGATGTGGCATCAGTGCCACGGGCCGGGAACCACGGCGGGGTCGGATCCAGGGTCGGACTCCACGATCTCGGAGCTCTTTTCCAACCCGGCTGATTCTGGGATTCTGGGATTTCCTGCAGGAAAACAGGGCCTAAATTTTTAGGATGAGCTTGGATGTGACATCAGTGCCATGGACCAGGAACCACGGCGGGGTTGGATCCGGGGTCGGACTCCACGATCTCGGAGCTCTTTTCCAACCCGGCTGATTCTGGGATTCCGTGATTCCTGCAGGAAAACAGGCCCTAAGTTTTTAGGATGAGGTTGGATGTGGCATCAACGCCATGGGCCGGGAACCATGGTGGGGTCGGATCCAGGGTTTGACTCCGTGATCTCGGAGCTCTTTTCCAACCCAGCTAATTCTGGGATTCTGGGATTCCTGCAGGAAAACAGGGTCTAAATTTTTAGGATGAGCTTGGATGTGACATCAGTGCCACGGGCCAGGAACCACGGCGGGGTCGGATCCAAGGCTCGACTCCGCGACCTCGGAGCGCTTTTCCAACCCAGCTATCTTTGAGCTCTTTTCCAACCCAGCTAATTCTGGGATTCTGGGATTCCTGCAGGAAAACAGGGTCTAAATTTTTGGGATGAGCTTGGATGTGGCATCAGCGCCACGGGCTGGGAACCACGGCGGGGTCGGATCCAGGGTCGGACTCCGCGATCTCGGAGCTCTTTTCCAACCCGGCTGATTGTGGGATTCCGTGATTCCTGCAGGAAAACAGGCCCTAAGTTTTTAGGATGAGGTTGGATGTGGCATCAGTGCCACGGGCCGGGAACCACGGCGGGGTCGGATCCAGGGTTGGACTCCATGATCTCGGAGCTCTTTTCCAACCCAGCTAATTCTGGGATTCTGGGATTCCTGCAGGAAAACAGGGTCTAAATTTTCGGGATGAGCTTGGATGTGGCATCTGTGCCACGGGCCGGGAACCACGGTGGGGTCGGATCCGAGGTTGGATCCGGGGTCGGATCCAGGGTCGGACTCCACGATCTCGGAGCTCTTTTCCAACCCAGCTTATTCTGAGATTCTGGGATTCTGGGATTCCTGCAGGAAAACAGGGTCTAAGTTTTTAGGATGAGTTTGGATGTGGCATCAGTGCCACGGGCCAGAAATCACGGCGGGGTCGGATCCGGGGTTGGATCCGGGGTCGGATCCAGGGTCAGACTCCGCGATCTCGGAGCTCTTTTCCAACCCAGCTGATTCTGGGATTCTGGGATTCTGGGATTGCTGCAGGAAAACAGGATCTAAATTTTTAGGATGGGCTTGGATGTGGCATCAGCGCCACGGGCCGGGAACCACGGCGGGGTCGTATCCAAGGCTCGACTCCGCGATCCCGGAGCTCTTTTCCAACCCGGCTGATTCTGGGATTCTGGGATTCCTGCAGGAAAACAAGGTCTAAATTTTCAGGATGAGCTTGGATGTGGCATCAACGCCACGGGCCGGGAACCACGGCGGGGTCGGATCTGACTCCGCGATCCCGGAGCTCTTTTCCAAGCCGATATTCCACGATCCCGAGTAACGACGGATCCCCCCCTCCCGCAGGTCCTGGGCTACCTGGCGCTGAATTTCGGGAGCGCCCCGGAGCCGGCGGACACGGTGGGCTGGCAGGCCTTCTTCGTCTTCTCCTTCTTCCTGACGCTGCCCCTGCGCCTCCTGCCCATCGTGGCCGTGGCCGCCGCCTCCTGCGGCCTCCACACCCTCGTGCTCGGCGTGGCCGTGGCCCAGCAGCAGCGGCGCCGCAATTCCCTCAGTTCCCTGGAGCGCGGGGGCGACCTGGGGAGGCAGGTATGGAAAATTATGGGGGGGGGAGGGGGGGGTGTGGGGAGGAGGGATGGAAAATAAGGGGGGAGGAGGAGGAGAGGAGGGGGGTTGGAGGTGCCGGGGGGATTCGTGGCTGGGTTTGTGGGGATGCATCCCTGGATTTATGGGGATCCATCCCTGGATTTATAGGGGTCCATCCCTGGATTTATGGGGATCCATCCCTGGATTTATGGGGATCCATCCCTGGATTTATGGGGATCCATCCCTGGATTTATGGGGATCCATCCCTGGATTTATGGGGATCCATCCCTGGATTTATGGGGATCCATCCCTGGATTTATGGGGATCCATCCCTGGATTTATGGGGATCCATCCTTGTCTTCTGGGATCCATCCCTGGATTTATGGGGATCCATCCCTGGATTTATGGGGATCCATCCCTGGGTTTGTGGGGATCCATCCCTGGATTTATGGGGATCCATTCCTGACTTTGTAGGGATCCATTCCCGAATTTATGGGGATCCATCCCTGGCTTTGTGGGGATCCATCCCTGGATTTATGGGGATCCATCCCTGGATTTGTGGGGATCCATCCCTGGATTTGTGGGGATCCATCCCTGGCTTTATGGGGATCCATCCCTGGCTTTAGGGGGATCCATCCTTGTCTTCTGAGCTCCATCCCTGAATTTATGGGGATCCATCCCTGAATTTATGGGGATCCATCCCTGAATTTATGGGGATCCATCCCTGAATTTATGGGGATCCATCTCTGGATTTATGGGGATCCATCTCTGGATTTATGGGGATCCATCTCTGGATTTATGGGGATCCATCCTTGTCCTCTGAGCTCCATTCCTGTCCCCTGAACTCCATCCCTGGATTTGTGGGGATCCATCCCTGGCTTTCTGGGGATCCATCCCTGTCCCTGGAGCTCCATCCCTGGCTTTCTGGGGATCCTACAGCTGGGTTGGATCCGGATCCTGTGAGCTGATCCTGGTGTTTGTTGGGATCAGGGCACAGGGATGGGGACGGAGCTCAGGGAAGCCCCAGACAGGAGTGGTGGTGGATCATCCCCCTTTGGAATTTCCAGGAGTTCCCAGGAGCTCCATCCCCATCCCTGTCCCTGCTCCCAGAGCCAGGTTGGATCCGGATCCCAGGAGCCCATCCCGGGGTTTCTCGGGATCAGGGAGATCCCCAAAACCCCTGGAATGGGTTGGTTGGGAAAGGGGACCTTGAGGATCTTCCCCTTCCCACCCCAATATCCCGAGTCGGGAGCACCCCCCGCTCCAGAGCCGGCTCCGCAAACACGGATCCATCCCCGGGAACCCCCTGGAATTCCTGCATTCCCAGTGGGAAGCTGAGCCCCGGGGTCTCCCTCGATTCCCGCTCCTGCTCGTGCCAGAATTCCCTGGGAATCCCAAAAATGCCCCCAAAAGGGCCCAAAGGGGCTGTTTGGAGCTGGGATGGGCTCCCGAATCCCTCGGGAGCTTTCCCAGGAGGCAAAAAAACCCAGGATT
>NW_016690656.1:24982-26081 GCF_001604755.1 Lepidothrix coronata
TTCCCTGCTCCCCCCCCCCCTTCCCTGCTCCGGCCCCGGGAATGTGCTCCCGGGAATGTTAATCATTGCCACGGCTCCCAGAGTCCGGAGCCGGGAAAACCTTGGCAACGGAGCGGGAACGTCCGGAAATAAACATTCCAGGCCTCGTTATTCCAGAGGCTCCCGAGGGCACAGGCTGTTTATGGATCCAGGAGCCGGGCACAGGGCCCGGATCCGGCGGGATTTGGTGGGATTTGGGGTCGGATCTGTGGGATTGCATTCCAGGATTCCCTCCTGGAAGGAGGGATGAGGCTCATTCCTGAATTTCTGAGGGGCAAACGACAACCAGGGACGGGTTTGGATCATCCCAATTCATCCCAGCAGGACCTTTCCTGTGGGATTATCCCTCCTGGAAGGGAAGATATGATAATATTCCTTCCAGGATTTCCTCCTGGAAGGAGGGATGAGGCTCATTCCCGAATTTCTGAGGCCCAACAACCACCAGGGATGGGTTTGGATCATCCCAGCAGGACCTTTCCTGTGGGATTATCCCTCTTGGAAGGGAAGATATGATGATATTCCTCGTGGGATTCCCTCCTGGAAGGAGGGATGAGGCTCATTCCCGAATTTCTGAGGGGAAAACAACAACCGGTGGCCGGGAAAGGATCCAGCCTTGGGGCAATCCCTGGGGAAACTGGGAATTCTCCCCTCCTCCTCCTCCTCCTCAGGCTCTTTCCATCCCAAAAATCATCCCAGGAACGGCTCCGTTGGGAATGGCTCCGTGTTCTTCCCGGTTTTCCCTCCACACAGGCCTGGGAGGTGGGAGGGTGTATCCCAGAGCTGTTATCCCGTCTTTTCCAGTGCTCCACCCCTTCCTAAACAAACCAAATTCCTTCAGCTTGCCCTCCTCGGTTGTGTTTTCCATGGAATAATCTTTGATTCCGTGGGCAAAGCTGCTCCGGCCCTTCCCGGGATCAGGATGTGGGATCCAGCCCTTGGGAAAGGATCCAGGCCATGGGAATGTGGATCCAGGCCTTGGGAGAGGATCCAGGCCTTGGGAATAGGATCCAGGCTTTGGGAGAGGATCCAGGCCTTGGGAACAGGATCCAGGCTTTGGGAA
>NW_016690656.1:29637-30738 GCF_001604755.1 Lepidothrix coronata
ATCCAGGCCTTGGGAACAGGATCCAGGCTTTGGGAATGTGGATCCAGGCCTTGGGAACAGGATCCAGGCCTTGGGAACAGGATCCAGGCTTTGGGGGAGGATCTAGGCTTTAAGAAAAGGATCCAGGCTTTGGGAATGGGATTCAGGCTTTGGGAACGGGATCCAGGCCTTGGGAATGGGATCCAGGCCTTGGGAACAGGATCCAGGCCTTGGGAACAGGATCCAGGACTTGGGAACAGGATCCAGGCTTTGGGAGAGGATCCAGGCCTTGGGAACAGGATCCAGGCCATGGGAACGGGAGCCAGGCCTTGGGAATGTGGATACAGACCTTGGGAAAGGATCCAGGCCTTGGGAAAGGATCCAGGCCTTGGGAATGTGGATCCAGGCCTTGGGAACAGGATCCAGGCCTTGGAAACAAGATCCAAGCTTTGGGAGAGGATCCAGGCCTTGGGAACAGGACCCAGGCCATGGGAACAGGATCCAGGCCTTGGGAAGAGGATCCAGGCCTTGGGAACAGGATCCAGGCTTTGGGAACAGGATCCAGGCCTTGGGAACGGGAGCCAGACCATGGGAACGGGATCCAGGCCTTGGGAACGGGATCCAGGCCTTGGGAAGAGGATCCAGGCTTTAGGAACAGGATCCAGGCCTTGGGAATGGGAGCCAACCCATGGGAACGGGATCCAGGCCTTGGGAACAGAATCCAGGCCTTGGGAATGGGATCCAGGCCTTGGGAATGGGATCCAGGCCTTGGGAATGGGATCCAGGCTTTGGGAGAGGATCCAGGCCTTGGGAATGTGGATCCAGGCCTTGGGAACAGGATCCAGGCTTTGGGAGTGGATCCAGGCCTTGGGAACAGGATCCAGGCTTTAGGAACAGGACCTAGGCTTTGGGAACAGAGTCCAGGCCTTGGGAATGGGATCCAGGCCTTGGGAATGGGATCCAGGCTTTGGGAACAGGATCCAGGCTTTGGGAACAGGAACCAGGCTTTGGGAACAGGAGCCAAACCATGGGAACAGGATCCAGGCCTTGGGAATGGGATTCAGGCTTTGGGAACAGGATCCAGGCCTTGGGAACAGGATCCAGGCCTTGGGAACAGGATCC
>NW_016690656.1:33443-34689 GCF_001604755.1 Lepidothrix coronata
CGCTTCCAGCTTTTTTTTTCCCCCCATGGAAAGGCTCAGCTGGATCAACAGGAATGCTGGGAACGCCGGTGGGAGGAAAGGGATGGAATTCCCGGATTTTGGGAATAAAACCGACCCCCCAGGCTGCTCCAGGCGGGGGATTCCCGGGAAATATGAAGGATCTGCTGGACAGGGATCGGTGTCCCCCCTCCTGCCCCTCCTGGGAGGCTCATCCTTAAGGCCATCCCAAAAAATTGGCTCTTCCAGGGAAGGCTGGGAGATGGGCCCGGGGGAAGAATCCCGGCTTTTTTTCCCTCCTGGGAAAGCTCCCGAGGGATTTGGGAGCCCATCCCAGCTCCAAACAGCCCCTTTGGGCCCTTTTGGGGGCGTTTTTGGGATTCCCAGGGAATTCTGGCACGAGCAGGAGCGGGAATCGAGGGAGACCCCGGGGCTCAGCTTCCCATTGGGAATGCGGGAATTCCAGGGGGTTCCCGGGGATGGATCCGTGTTTGCGGAGCCGGCTCTGGAGCGGGGGGTGCTCCCGACTCGGGATATTGGGGTGGGAAGGGGATGATCCTCAAGGTCCCCTTTCCCAGCCAACCCATCCCAGGGGTTTTGGGGATCTCCCTGATCCCGAGAAACCCCGGGATGGGCTCCCGGGATCCGGATCCAACCTGGATCTGGGATCAGGGACAGGGATGGGGATGGAGCTCCTGGGATGGGGGTCCTGGGATGGGAATGGGGATCACCAGGATGGACGGGAGGGATGGGAACACTGGTGGGAGGACAGGGATGGAATTCCCTGATTTATGGAATAAAAACAATCCCGGGATGAGCTCAGAGGGTCTGGATCCAACCCGGATCTGGGATCAGGGACAGGGATGGGGATGGAGCTCCCGGGATGGGAATGGGGATCACCTGGATGGACGGGAGGGATGGGAACACTGGTGGGAGGAAAGGGATGGAATTCCCTGATTTATGGAATAAAACCAACCCCGGGATGAGCTCAGAGGATCCGGGTCCCAGCGGGAATGGAGCTCCTGGGATAGGGATGGAGCTCCTGGGATGGGAATGGGGATCACCTGGATGGACAGGAGGGATGGGAACATTGGTGGGAGGAAAGGGATGGAATTCCCTGAATGAGGGAATGAAAACAATCGCAGGATGAGCTCAGAGGATCCAGATCCCAACAGGAATGGGGATGGAGCTCCTGGGATAGGGAAGGAGCTCCTGGGATGGGAATGGGGATCAGCTGGATGGACAGGAG
>NW_016690656.1:38307-38832 GCF_001604755.1 Lepidothrix coronata
ATAAAACCCCGAGGACAGGGTTGATCCGAGGGGGCCGTGGCGATCCCGGATTCCCGAATTCCCGGATTTTTCCCGCAGCTGCTGTCCAACGTGGCCCTGTACGCCTGTGCCATCACCGTGGGCTCCATGTCCTACCACATGGCCGACAGGAAGCACCGGAAGGCCTTCCTGGAAGCGCGGCAATCCCTGGAAGTCAAGCTCAACCTGGAGGAGCAGAGCCAGCAGCAGGTCGGGAAGGGAGCCGGGAATGAGGCGGGGATGTCGAGGAGGGAGGTGGGAGGTGGGAGGTTTGGGGATTTTGGGGTGTTCCAGGTACTGGAGGGGACACCAGGGAGGTGTTCCCGGTCTTTGGATGAGCGGGAAAAGGAGTGGGAATGGATCCATAGGGACACAGCAGGTCCTGTCCCATCCATAGGGACATCCCTGTTCCATCCATAGGGATATTCCTGTTCCATCCATAGGGACACAGCAGGTCCTGTCCCATCCATAGGGACATCCCTGTTCCATCCATAGGGATATTCCTGT